>NW_017694074.1:0-4244 GCF_001879085.1 Nicotiana attenuata | reverse complement strand
TTGCTGATGGTGTAAAATCAATGCATGTTCTTCCCCCTTCTTTAGAGTCTTTATCTGCACCTGTTCCAATGGAACAGTGACTTCAGCTGCCTCTGTTTGCTATTTGGACTGCAATTTTTCTTTAAACTCTATGGTGTTATTTTGCTGGTCATCCAAAATTAAAATCTGTACTGCATCAGCCCCTGTTCCTCCTGGATCCACTGTATCACTACCTCTTCCTTCCCCTGCTTTTCCAGAAGTAGGTAGTTGTTCCTTCATGCCTTTTGTATCCTTTATTTCTGTTGCCCCATTTTTTTCCTTTGGTTGTATGATATCATCTTTGCTGGTAGTTGTATTAATGGGCTTGTCATTTATGCTTTGTTCTTCTTCCTCTTTGTCTTCATACATAGGTTCCTCATCATGTTGTGCACCTATTGATACTTCATCTTCATCAGAATCAATCTCTCTTTGTTCTGACCATAATTTACCCCCACTCCACTGAATTTTTTCATTCAACTTTTGATGTAAATTCTCTTTTGTCTGGATTTCTGGCTTGTTAGATAGGTCCCTATCTACCAAAGTATCCTGTGATGGAATGTCCTGACAAGATGTGTTAATTCCTACAAGGTTATCCACTTCATTGCCCTGAAAAGCTCTTTGTACCCATTGAGCTGTGGATTCCTTGTTCTCAAGTTTTCCATTACCTTTTCTGTTTGCTACACCTCCTCCATTAGTTGATCCAATACCAGCTGAATTCATGTTAAAATCTAGTGCTGCGGATTCAATCTCCTGCTGCATTACCTTTATTCTGTAACTGTTGTTGTACTGTGTCTTGTTCTCTGTAACTGGACTTTTAGGATTTGTTTGAGCTGTGCTCCTGTAGCTGCCTGACTATCTTTATCAAACTGCTTTTTTCCTGCATTGTCATTGGCCCTAGCTTGCTTTCCTCTTTTAGCAGAAGAGGATAGATCTACATGACTAATTTCCTGTACCTCCTCAATGATTGCCAATTCTTTACCCTGCACATCCCCTGATCCTGCTTCTTCCAATGCTGCAAACTTATTTGATGTCTGCACCTGTTTACTGTTGGGAACTACTGACTTCTTCTGTTGTACTGGTACCATTTCTTGGCCACTTTTAAACACTCCCTCAGTCAGATTTTCTTTTGGTTTTCCTCTACTGTCCCTTACCTCTTTCCATTGAGTACTTGAATTTCCAACAACCTTTCCACTTGATAAGATCATTAACGGGGCTGATCCTCTACCTTGCTGATTATTAACTCCCTTTTCCACTGTTGTATTAACCTTATGTTCTGCAGTATTACTTACCATTAGTTCAGGATGTATCCTCCAGCATTCCACCATGTCATGTCCTTGCAACTTGCACTCCTTACAATACTTTGGAAGGTAGTCATACTTTATAGTTACCCATTCAGTTCTTACCTCTCCTGAAGCCTCATTCACTATGTCCATTCTAACCTTCTTAGGAAGGTCAGCCAAAAGATCAACCAACACTTTCACACGAGCACAACTGGGCCTTGTTTTGTTCACAGTAGCCAAGTCAAGATGAAGTGGCTTACCAATTGCAGAAGCTAAAGAAAACAAGCATTCTTTCACAAAGTATGTTGGCAATAGATTAGGGAATGATATCCAAGCCATTACTTTAGGTGTGTCCTCTCCAACTTTAAATTTTGCATCATAAATAAGGGTTCTCAACTGATATTCATCACCACGCTTATCCTTAACATAATAAACGCCTTTTGATGAAAAATCAACAAAGTCTTGCCATAGTGTCAATCTAACCAATATGTGCCTATCTCTTAAGTAGCCAATATTACATTCACCTTTAATACCACATTGCATGGGAACAATGCGACGAAGTTCATTAAGATCTGGCCATCCATATGAAAACTTGCATACAACTGCGTATTGTAATCCCTCGATCACGTTCATGCGATCAACTTCTGCTTCTGTAAAGCAAACTGTTGGTTGGCCTTGAAAGAAAGTAGCTCGCCTAAGTGCAATTGGTTCTACTGCTGTTGATCGATCTTGCATGGCAGCATTACTCGACGTGGGCTTAACTGCTTTAGCATAGTTCATAGTTTGTGGGTCGTTTGCGGTTGTTGAGGGCTGGGAATTTTTATTACTGGTTGTAGGAGGTTGGGAAGTATTGGGAGGGGGCTGACCAGCCGGAGTAACAGGCTGGCCGCCGGCCGGCGAGGCCATGGCAGCAGTGCGTATGCTTTCTCTCTCTAAAAATCGCCCGCTTTCTAGAGAGAAGGCAGAGCAAAAAGCTGGGGTTTTTGGGTTTAGGGGTTTCCATCAATCTCATTTTTTTTTTTTTAAGCAATCCACTAGGCATAGCCTAGGGCTAGTTTTTATTTATAAATAGAAGAAAACAAACAAGCACAATGTCATGAAATCCTAACGGATGTACGAAAAGGAAATAAAAATCTACATAAGACCTATTATCAATATTGAGCATTATACTCAAAATTGATATCACACAAATTCTACTCAAAATTGCATCAAAACTAGTCCAAGAAAATAAATCACAGCAGCCCACTCCCCAAAGAAGGAGACACGTCCAGCCCAAAAGAACACATAGGATTTGCATCGATAGCCTCCAGATTGCACCTCCATCCCAAACGCATGAATTGCAGCAATAGCCACTGTTGCAAATTGCAATAAGCAACAGTGCGTGAGTGCTACTGATTTGCACCAACAGCCTTCCCTGTAACAGCCCAATTAACATAGCTACTGGTTTGCAGAAATAGCCACAAGTTACTCCAAAGTCCCCGATCTCCTGAATTTGCAAAATTAACCACATTGCTATATGCAGGCCCAATTCCACCTTTAGTTGTCCACAGCCCAAAGCAGTAGTGATACCGGTTTGCTATATGCAGAGCATTTTTTTTTTTTTAAGCAATCCACTAGGCATAGCCTAGGGCTAGTTTTTATTTATAAATAAAATATAACAAACAAGCACAATGTCATGAAATCCTAACGGATGTACGAAAATGAAATAAAATACTACATAAGACCTATTATCAAAATTGAGCATTATACTCAAAATTGATATCACAAAAATTCTACTCAAAATTGCCTCAAAAATAGTCCAAGAAAAAGCCCAAATTTGTAATCCATTGAAGTCCGCAGCATCTGGCCCAAAATGACCACTATTGAAATTGCAGAAATAGCCACTGGCCACTGTTGAATGTGCGGCCAGCCCAGCAAGTGCATATGATTTGCACAAACAGCCTCTAAATTGCGCCTCTAGCCCAAACACCCTACTGCTTTGCATAAACAGCCACCACTTTGCACCACCGACCACATTGATCAAAATATTGAATTTAACAAATAGCCATATATATGTAAAACATATACAATGGCTATTTATGTAGTCCAATACCGTCTCCTTCCCAAACCAGCCTAATTGTCCATCTGCTAGCCCAATACATGCAGCCCAAATTACGATCACTTTATATTGGTAGCCACTGTCCACCCAAATGCATTTACATGAATAGCCAAATCCCCTCTCCACCCTACTAAATTGCACAATCAGCCTCCATCTTGTATCACCCGCCCAATACCTCCAATTTGACCAAATAGCCACATATATACATCCAGCCCGCTTGCTCCACTTACTGATTTGCACAAACAGCCATCTCCTTGCACCATTAGCCCAGCCCAAATGCCCAACTGTCCAGTCGTTAAAACCAGCCCAAATATACAACTCTTTGCACTTAAAGCCAACAGACGCCCACTTACACTTGCCTAAATAGCCAAATTTCCTTCCCACATTACAAAATTGCATATACAGCCTCTTTTTTACCCTTCTCTTCACCCAACACGTGTCTATTTTCATCCAACACCTGTAAAACATATTCAATACACCCCATTTCCTAATATACCGACAATCCCTATTATCCATTACATATCCCCAAATCATTTCATCTCTCCAGAACCTCCCCACCTCCATCTGAAGCTCCCCTAGGTAATATCGACTCTCTTGCTCTTTCTTTTCCGTTGTTTCTTCTTCATTTTTGCTCCAAACATCTTTACTAACTTCTTTCCTTCTTTGGATTTTCATGTATCTGCCTACATCTGTATGCCTAGCTGCTGCTAATATGACTTCTCGATTTCTCCGCCTGAGTGGTTCAACTACTGTGACTGCCTGATAGCATATTCCTTCTGGTACGCCATTGATTATCACGCCCCTTTGATGAACAACGAAGAAGCTGCATCTGTAACCATTGCTCGCAT
>NW_017694073.1:0-4245 GCF_001879085.1 Nicotiana attenuata | reverse complement strand
GAAGCACCATCTTACAGAGCAGTGACTAAGAATGCGTGGCAGACTTCGTCCGTGACCGTATTGTTTGTCGATTCGGGATTCCAGAATCAATCATTACTGATAATGGTTCTAACCTCAACAGTGACTTGATGAAGACTATGTGTGAAACCTTCAAGATCAAACACAAGATTCCACAGCTTACAAGCCTCAGATGAATGGAGCCGTAGAAGCCGCCAACAAGAACATCAAGAAAATTCTAAGGAAGATAATAGAAAAGCATAAGCAGTGGCATAAGAAATTATCATTTGCTTTATTGGGGTACCGCACCACAGTCTGCACATCAACCGGGGCAACACCCTACATGATGGTTTATGGTACAGAGGCAGTCATTCCCGCCGAGGTAGAAATTCCCTCCCTAAGGATCATACAGGAAGCAGAGCTCGATAATTCAGAATGGGTAAAAAGTCGTTACGAGCAGTTGGCTCTTATAGATGGAAAGAGAATGAATGCAGTTTTCCATGGTCAGCTTTATCAGGACAGAATGACCAAAGCCTTCAACAAGAGAGTTAGACCAAGACGATTCACACCAGGGCAGCTGGTGTTAAAGAAGATTTTTCCACATCAAGATGAAGCCAAAGGGAAGTTCTCTCCCAATTGGCAGGGTCCATACATGGTTCATCGGGTCCTGACAGGAGGAGCCCTCATTCTTGCAGAAATGGACGGAGAAGTTTGGCCAAAGCCAATCAATGCAGATGCAGTGAAGCGATACTATGTGTAACCATTTATGATTTCCTTTATGATGTAATTTGAACTACGTCTGACCTGATTCCCGTTTAAGAGGGGATACGTAGGCAACCTTATGGGTTCGGTCACAATTTAATAAAATTTTCATCTCCCCCGCAATTGGAAACTGGGGCAGAATTTTGAGGAGGACCCTCAAAATTCCGAAGTAACTTCAGCCGATCATCGCAAGCAACCGTCAGAAGCAACAGTCCAGTAAACTGGGGCAGAGTTTTGAGGAGGACCCTCAAAATTCCGTAGCAGGAGAGGTTGCAATGTCCTGAACCACGTCGCAGTCGTCGGTTCATCTAAAACTATTTCTTAAATATATACGATATGCCATATCTTTAACAAATTCATGCATGTTTATCATCGGAATTGTTTTGTTTAGCAACGCTACCCGAGGGATACCCACAGTATCACCAAATCAGAAGCCGACCGGTCAAGCGAAGTCAGCGGGGACACGGAACTAACCTTTCCCCTCTACAAAACTCACGATTTTTCTTTGGATGCAGGCACCCAAGTCACAAGTTTATATATTACGCACTCCTACTGCTCAGGAATACAATTCTCAAAATTATCGCTTCACAACCGCTATCCGCATACAATATCCCCAGCAGCCACAATATCACAATCAACAACCAGTTGTCAGTTATCAGCTAAGAGTCTTTTATTACTATTCATCTTTCATCTTTTGCATAAGGCTACTATTCTGCCTTCCGAGGTTAAGCTCTACCTCCATCTGCATCTCTCTGCATTGCATAAGGCTACCTTTCTGCCTTCCGAGACTAAGCTCTGTCTCCATCTGCATCTCTCTGCATTGCATAAGGCCACCTTTCTGCCTTCCGAGACTAAGCTCTATCTCCATCTGCATCTCTCTGCATTGCATAAGGCTACCTTTCTGCCTTTCGAGGTTAAGCTTTACCTCCATCTGCATTTCTCTGCATTGCATAAGGCTACCTTTTTGCCTTCCGAGACTAAGCTCTGTCTCCATCTGCATTTCTCTGCATTGCATAAGGCTACCTATTCTGCCTTCCGAGACTAAGCTCTGTCTCCATCCGCATCGGCTGAAAGATCGCCATTTTATTTACACTTTGCATGGCTGAAATATCGCCACTTCATTTAAATCCGCATTGGCTGAAAGATCGCCATTTTATTTACACTTTGCATGGCTGAAATATCGCCACTTCATTTAAATCTTGCATCGGCTGAAAGATCGCCATTTTATTTACACTTTGCATGGCTGAAATATTGCCACTTCATTCAAATCCTGCATTGGCTGAAATACCGCCACCTCATTTAAATTTTGCATCGGCTGAAAAATCGCCAACTTTTGCATTTCATGGGCTGAAAGATCGCCAAATTATCCAAGGGCGTCATTGTTCGGAGGCACCATTTGCATAGCCCGAGAACGCCATGTCATGGCCTGAGGACCCCATTTTATCTTTTGCATAGCATTATTCAAAGGCATCATGGTTCAGAGGCATCACTCTCATAGCCCGAGAACATCATATCATAGCCGACGAATCCTTTATTATACGTTTCATGGCCCAGGACGACATGGTCTGAGGACATCATCTTAACCGTCTAAAGACAGCATTCATGGTCCAACGGGAACTTGCATCACGTTTAAATTTATGCACAATATATGCGCTCGTATTGTTTATTTGCAGGCAAACCGGCTAGCAATGGCCATCCCAGCAGAAGCGAACCCACTTTGGCTCCCGCAGCTCTACTAAACTCATAACCACCACCCCAGCCCGAATATCTCGTCCGTTCTTGAAAATCTCCATCGGAGTGTTCTGCCGACGGATCTCGAACTACAGACGGCCTAATTCCTGTAAGACCAGGGATATGTAGGCAGCTCAGGAACCAGAGCACGGTCAATCATTTCAAACCATCCCGTTCGGTCAAAATTGGCCATCATATCTTTACCCGACAACTCTTCCATCCTTCCCGGGTAAAGAAGGGCAGCTGTTGATACCCAATTTTTCCCTGCATATTTTCACATATACAAAATACTTTCAAAATAACATATATATGCATATATAAACATGCCCAAGGATTTTAGTATTTTTTTCCCAACTTTTTAAAGGTTTTAAAAATTAATTTATTGTCCATTCTAGCAGTACAAAATCAGTAATTATTCCCAAAATCCTCAATTTTGGTGAATAATTTATTTTATTCCCATGTTTATACAAAAATATAGTTAAGGTAATTTTTTATACATTTTTTACAAATCTATTTGGCATTTTAAAGCTCAATTGCATATAATTGCAATTCTAGCCTATTTTAAGTTTAATAGCATTTTAATTATAAAAAATTGGTTCCAGTATTTTTAAATTAATATTTATGTGTTATTAACTGACTCAGTACTTTTAATTTGCTTTTAAAATCATTTTTACTATTTTTATAAAAAAAAAAAGGGAAAAATGGCTATTTAACATTAGCCTCATTTCTTTGCAATTACAGCCTATTTACATTTCAATTTCATACCCTAATTACTGGGTATGACCACCAGCCTACCATGGCCTTCCCAGAATCCCCTCTATTGCACTTACACTCATTCCTAGTTTCTAAGTTCTGCCCCCCTCCTATGAGCCTTGCTTTGGGGCCTTGAGTTCCCTCTGAACTTGGACATCTGAGGGTTGGACCTTCCACACTGCACTTTAATTCAATTCTGCAATTTATTTGGGTGTAAGCACTGCCCAGAGTTCATGAAGCTTCTGGGAACTCTGACACACCCAAAAATGAGAAAGGCTTTGGAAATCAGATCTTTGGAGTTGGTTTATTTCATGTTTCAGACTTGGAGTCTAAATTAGGCTCTCCTTGGTTATACTTTAATTTCTGATGTAATTTTACTTTCCTTTATTCATTCTGCGTTGTAATAATTTATAATAACTTATGGGGGTATATAGTGAAAACGGGAGGGTCACTCATGTATGCATGTGGGTAGACATCATGTTCTTAGGTTTTTATTCCCGCAATCTCATCCTGCTTTTCATCTATGCAGATCATATAGAAATCCTGCTTATAGTTCTTCACTTATGCATGTCATATAGAAATCCTGTCTATAGTTATGCACTTATACATGTCATATATAAATCCTGCTTATAGTTCTGCACTTATGCATGTCATATAGAAATCCTGTCTATAGTTCTGCACTTATGCATTTCATATAGGAATCCTGCTTATAGTTTTGCACTTATGCATATATAGATACCATGCCTTTGAGGTTCTGCACTCATATAGATACCATGACTATAGGCTTCTGCATTCTTGCATCGTATAAATAACCTGCCTATAGGATCTTTTAAATTCTGCATTTTGCATCTATCGTTAGGCAAATGGTTTATAGGTTTAAAATAACAAAATCGCATTATAGATACCATGCCTATAGGACTCTCGCATTTCTATAAACGTTTTAAAATCAATCACGCCTAGAAAGCATGTCTATAAGGGTAATCAACTGAATCTGAATCTAGC
>NW_017694072.1:0-4245 GCF_001879085.1 Nicotiana attenuata | reverse complement strand
CACTTGGAGGTAAGTTCCTTGGCCTAAATATTCGAATCTATGGTAGAAATTACATGTAAATTGTAGAAAATTCATCAAAAACGGGTCAAGCTAGGGCTTGGAAAGCTGTGATGTAAAAATGGAAGTTTGGAGGGTCAAGCGAGCTCCAATTTTGGTAAACTTTATATGCAAGGACTCGTGGTGAGACGAGGAATCCGTTGGTGTGATTTTCGGAATTTTTCGAGAAGTAGGCCCGGGGCTCGGATTTTACCAACTTCGTGAATTTTAGTACTTTTCGAGTATTTTGATTGGGTTATGTTTCTTTAACCCATATTTATGTATTCGTTGTGATTTTGACTAGATTCGACTCGAGAGGAGGTCGATACGAAAGGAAAAGGCATTGCGGACCATTCTACGGCCGGATAGAGGTGAGTAGTTGGTGTATATGATGGCCTGAGGGTTTGAAACCCCGGCTTATCACATTGGGACGCTATTGTAGGACGTGACTCGCACTCCATGGCAGGTGCGGGATTGGTTATGACTGGGATTGAGACTTAGTCCATCCCGAACCAGAATGTTTCTATATTGGCGACTGATACGCACCCTATATTGAATATATCTGGGCTTATTGCCGTGTTTGGGGCCTTGTGCCGATCTGTAGCATCCTTAGAGGATGAATGTCATTGTGATAGCATGCTTTGTATAATCATTGATCTCATTCCTGTGTTTAATCACTGTTATGAAACGCTAAGTCACTTTTCCTGAAGTTAAATATCTAAAGTATATCCTTCTTAATAAATTGGAAATTGGGAAATTAATTAAATCTGTTACGTGACTCATATGCATATTGTGGACTGAGTATGGATCGGGCTGCACGCCGCAGCGAATGGTATGATTATATTGCGCTTGGGCTGAAGGAGCCCCTCCGGAGTCTGTACACACCCCCAGTGAGCGTCGTCGACGTTAAATGGATCGGGCTACGCGCCGTAGCGGTCATGTGCATTGCATTGCATCCTTACATTATACTTGACTGATATATTTGAAGTTGTTTTGCTGTTAGATTCGTAGTAAGGTGTAGGACTGTTAGTTTTAGCTTTGCTTTGTGGTATTTTGTGGATTTCTTATCTTCAGACATTTTATATGCTTATTACTCACTGAGTCGGTAGTACTCACCCCTACTCCCTGCACCTTGTGTGCAGATTCAGGTACACCAGAGGCTTAGCTGAGCAGTCTTTGTTTCCCAGAGCTTATCACAGTTGTTGAGGTAGGTGCTTGACGTTCGCAGGACCTGACTACTCTTCCTATTTCAGTTTTATTTATATATACATTTCCAGAATCGAGTATTTTCGTTCAGATATTGTTATTCAGATTGTTTTAGAGGCTCTAGACTCGTGACCCTAGGTCTTTGGGAGCGTTTTATCAGACTTCGTATTTTTCTCAGTATTATTCTATTATAAATATTGGATTATTATTCTAAAACTATTATAATTCTCTTTAGATTGTCGGTTTGAGGTTTACGGTTGATTTGGGAACGATTGTGGTCAGGCTTGCCTAGCAATATTGTTGGGCGCCATCACGACCGGGTTTGGGGTCGTGACAAGTTGGTATCAGACCCTAGGTTACTAGGCCTCGCAAGTCATGAGCTGATTTAATAGGGTCTCACGGATCGGTACGTAGACGTTTGTATCTATCCTCGGGAGGCTACAGAACCTTTAGGAAACACTTCACTTTCTTGAAATTCAAATCGTGCGGCTTGTTATTATGAAAAAGCTAAATTTTCTGTATTCTATTCTCTCGCTGATGGCGAGAACCCGTGCTAACGGACGTGGCGGACGACCACCAGTGCCACCTAGAGGTCGTGGTCGCGGTAGAGGAAGGGCAGCAGGGACAGCACCTGCTGACCCACCAATTGACCAGGCTCAGGGTCAGATTCCAGCACCAGTTGACCGGGCTTTGGGTCCAATTCCAGCTGTAGATGCTCCAGCAGCACCTGTTCAGGCACCGGCAGTGCCCATCGTGACTCCTGGTCTCCAGGAGGCTTTGGCTCAGATCTTGTCTGTCTGCACTGACCTGGCTCAAGCGATTTTAGCTACTACAGCGGCGGCTACTTCTCAGACCGGGGGTGGTCATCAGACCCCCGATGCTCGCACACCCGAGCAGGTTGTTCAGGGCTTACAGACACCTGGGGTAGCTCCAGCTCAGCCAGTTCAGCCAGCTGCACCAGTTGCAGAAGTTGTTCCAGTTGCGCCAGTCGCACCAGCTCCAGCTCATGTGGTTCCAGCTATGCCGGATGACGAGCAGCGTCGGTTGGAGAGGTTCGGTAGGCTTCAGCCTCCGACTTTCAGTGGTGTTGAGGGCGAGGATGCCCAGGGTTTTCTGGATAAGTGCCAGCGTATGCTTCGTACTGCGGGTATTCTGGAGTCTAGTGGAGTTGCTTTTACTACCTTCCAGTTCACAGGGCCTGCATTTAATTGGTGGGAGGAGTTCGAGAGGCGTAGGCCTATTGGAGCAGCGCCCCTCACGTGGCAGCAGTTCTCTACGGTATTCTTGGAGAAATATGTACCCCAATCTCATAGGGAAGAGCTGCGTCGTCAGTTCGAGTGGTTGACTCAGGGAGGTATGACAGTGACTCAGTATGAGTTGAGGTTTACACAGCTAGCTCGGCATGCTACGTGGATGATCTCGACAGATCGCGAGAGGATCAGAAGGTTTGTGGATGGCCTCAACTATCCGATCTGCACATTGATGACTAGACAAAGGGCTACAGCAGTTACATTTGAGGAGGTAGTTGATGCGGCTCGTCAAATTGAGACAGATCGTCGTCGGGAGCGTGAGAAGAGGGAGGCTAAGAGGCCTCGAGGTTCAGGTAGTTTCAGTGGTGCTCCGTCTAGGGGCCAGTTCCAGCGCAGCAGAGGTCGTTCCTTCAGACCTCCTCAGTCAGGTCGTTCTGAGTCCAGTGGGGCTTCGTCAGGCCGTGGTCATCAGGGTCATCAGCAGAGCCAGCCTGCACTGAGTGCCCTTCCAGCCCAGAGCTCTGCTCCTGCTTCTTCAGCCCAGGGTTCATCTGCAGCGAGGGGTTCCCATTAGTCCCCTTCTCCAGCTCCAGGTCGTTGCTACGAGTGCGGTGAGTTGGGTCATATGAGGAGACAGTGTCCCCGGTTCCATAGTAGACAGTCTCAGCAGAGGGATCAACCCTCATCTTCTGCTCCTGTTTCTTCAGCACCCACTCAGTCAGCTAGGAGTGGAGGTCAGGTAGCCAGAGGTCACCCCAGGGGTGAGGACCGTACTGGCGGTGGTCAGGCTCGATTCTATGCTCTTCCAGATAGGAGAGACGCCAGCGCATCAGATGCAGTCATCACAGGTATTATCTCAGTCTGCCATAGGGATGCCTCTGTCTTATTTGATCCTGGATCTACCTACTCCTATGTATCTTCATATTTTGCTCATCATTTGGGTACGACCCGTGGTTGTCTTGCCTTGCCTGTGCATGTATCTACCCCGGTGGGTGATACTGTTATTGTGGATCACGTATATCGATCCTGTCTTGTTACTATTGGGGGTCTGGAGACCCGAGTTGACTTGTTATTATTGGGCATGGTGGATTTCAACGTGATTCTGGGTATGGATTGGTTATCTCCGTACCATGCTATTCTGGACTATCATGCCAAGACAGTTACGTTGGCTATTTCGGGTATTCCGAGGATCGAGTGGCGTGGCGTGACTGACTATGTACCCGGCAGGGTGATTTCCTTCTTAAAGCCCAACGGATGGTTCGGAAGGGTTGTTTGTCGTACTTGGCTTTCGTTAGAGATGTTGGAGCTGAGACTCCTAGTCTTGATTCGGTTCCCGTTGTGAGGGATTTCCCTGATGTGTTTCAAGTGGACCTGCCGGGCATGCCGCCGGACAAGGACATTGATTTCGGTATTGATCTGGTGCCGAGCACTCAGCCCATTTCTATCCCTCCCTATCGTATGGCACCAGAGGGGTTAAAAGAGTTGAAGGAACAGCTTCAGGAACTCCTACATAAGGGGTTCATTCGCCCGAGTGTGTCACCTTGGGGTGCACCAGTGTTATTTGTAAAGAAGAAGGATGGCACAATGAGAATGTGCATTGATTACAGACAGCTGGATAAGGTGACAGTGAAGAACAAGTACCCACTACCCCGTATTGAGGATTTGTTTGATCAGCTTCAGGGAGCAAGGGTATTCTCTAAGGTTGACCTTCGATCGGGCTATCACCAGCTGAAGATTAGGGATTCAGACATTA
>NW_017694071.1:0-4246 GCF_001879085.1 Nicotiana attenuata | reverse complement strand
GCTTGGGCACCGAGGTGCTGATTGTGTGAGCACGTGTTTCTGGACCTATATGCTCTGTTGTGTCCCTATTAAGGGAAGTAATGACTGGATAGCTATGTGATGAGTGTGATGTGGCTGCGAGATGTATTCGCATGATTTGGAAGCAAAGAGAAGGGTATGCTGGAGGATAGAAGAATTATTAGTTGCTTTGATTCGAGTTCTAGCCCCGAGTTATGGGCGTGTGATGAATCCTTTCATGTTTCTTAGTTGGGAGTGAAGTAAATTTCATTATACGGTATGAGTTCAGACTCAGGAGGACTAAGTGACTGCGTAATGGTTATGACGGTGGAAGGTATGTATATATAAATGTCAGTTTAAGGCGAAGCAGGTGGGTTATCTCCTATGAAGTGTTCTGAGGTTGTGTGATCCTTATGTTGTTGGTTAGAAGATCTCAATTACAAGTGAAATGTGTGTGTTTCAATTTGGATTTGAGCTGCTTAAGAGAATGGGTTTAATTGTTACGAGAGTAGATGCGAGATTTGCAGAAGATATGAAATACCAGATGGTCTGTGTTCCACGAGCTTATGAGGGATTGAGTTAATCTCACCGTGGCATTATGGCAGCAATTAAGTATATGCGTGATGGGTTATGGTGTGTGTTTGATCTATGGCTTCGAGCCAAGTGGGGGAGTTTGCTATTGATTAGCTGATTGCACGGTTATGTGCTATGTTAGTTCCAGTTTGAAGCATACTGGTGAATCAGTTTTGGCTTATGGAGATGGAGACCGAGGATGTCTCGAGTAAAGGAAAATTTTGACAAAGGCTATAGGATGCTTCATAGGTGTTGGAGAATCACGGAATGTCTCGAGTTGTTGTTGATAAAGAATGCTCAGTGCATAGGAAAAGGGAGTGGCTTGGTAGCATCAAGGTAAGGTTATATGCTGCGGTGTTAGGAATGTCAAGGAGGCGCAGGTTGTTCGGTTCTTTTGATCGGGCTAATTGCAGTTTGGGTAGAGTGGATGACTACAGAGAATGGTTCTAATGCGTTCTGGGTTTTACATGTAACAAGTGGAAATTGGCAAGTTGTACTTGTGGCTAGAAACTGAGATTTCATTGGAATATGTCAACGCTTGTGGTATTTTCTATAAATTATGGGATTCTATGTATCAGTATTAGGAAGGTAAAGGTAACGGAATTAGATTCGTAGGATGTCTCTTCAGAGTAAAGTATTTTGAAGGTGGTGCTTTTAGGGATATTTAAGAGAGTATTCAACGGGTTATGAGCCTTATGCTATGCAGTATCATGCTTGGGTCACGTGACTCGTGTGGTGAGTGGTTGAGGAAATGTGATGTTATCACAAGAAGGAGTATCAATTGAAGGTAAATCAGAAGGGAGCTCGGATAGATGGGATAGCTTGGTAGTAGTCCAGATCGGTATAGTAAGGATATGATTAGTTCTTTGGGGGTTTACGAGGTAATGAGTTCTACAGGTATTTTGCGGTAATGCTCTTGGGATTTAGTGGCCTGCGTAGGTTGATTGAGTTAGGAGGATTCAATCCTGACAGACTTGGTTTTTGTGCAAGGGGAATCGGAGAGTTCTTGTTGATTTCTATCGCGGTTAGAGATGAATATTTTCTGCTGGCGTGAGGAGCTTGAGATGTATAGTGATTCTTCTTGTAGAATGGGATCAATGGAAAAGTTCTTGGTTGGTTGAGTACTTAGTTGCTTGTGGCTCGGAGGGGTATGAAATTCTCATGTTATTTTAGGATGGATTGGTATATGTGGTATGTGTGGAGGTTGTGATTTGTGTGTGTAAGGTTGCGGTTCAGTTCGGAACGGAAGGACATAAATTCTCAGGCAATACGGGCGGTTTCAGATAATTGGAGAGATGATCTTAAGATGATTAAGGAAATGGTATTGCTAGTTGGAAGTAACTTGACGAGGGTATGTGTTTCAGAAAAAGGCAATGTGATTGAGTTTATGGTACTTCGATAGTATTGTGGCACTTTCTTGTTGGACTGACTGATGATATGCGAGTTTGCTAGGTGGCACAGAAGAATTTTAGGTGTACCTCTCATGGGATGATTGAGTATTAGAGGTGTATTGTATATTCGAGCGGCAAAATTGGGATCAGATATGGTAATTCACGTGCTATACGGAGTTAGAGACTAGAAGTTCTCATATACAGGTTAGCTCGTGGTTGTGGCGGCAAAGATGTGGGTAGATAGTCATATGATAGCATGTGCTATGATTCAGCTATTGTGAACCTTCGGAGGGTTACATATCTGTTCTGTGTTGCTAGGGTTGATGTGTGGTTCATTAGTAGACTTATATGGATAGGTGTACTGCATCGAGACGGTTTGTTGACTTGAGTTGGTTTGGTTGGCTCCGGATTGTATTGTGGAGGGATGTGTTGATTCAATTGTTATTGAGCTTATTAGTAATCTGGGGAGGTCTATGAGTTATCTTTCTGCTTTGCAAAGTGTTGTGACTTGTTGGTTATAGGCATATATGGTGCGGTTCTATTGAGGTTTCTTAGTGGAAGTCGAGCGAGAAGGAGTATTGGATATTGCTCGACGGATGGCGTATTGATTATATCCTTTTGGGTTGAGTAGTTTTATGTATTTGCTTCACTGTGGTCATGATGACTTGCTTTGGTTCTAGACATCAATCTTGCGTGGTCGTCAATTTCGAGCAGAGTGACTTGAGGTGTTTCATGTGGAGCAGTATTGGGTTAGGATCGCGCATTGCAGCGAAGTTATGTGGAGATATTACCTTGCGGGTTAGATTCGTGTGTACTACTTCTACGATGTGAGACGGGTTCTCAGTTTTGTGTTGTGGTGGTACAGGTGAGCTTGAGGTACAGCTCTCTCATTTGGGTCATTATCATGAGTGAGTATGTTCGGATTGTCTCTTATTGGTGTGCGAGTTGCACAAGTTACGGCTTTAGTCTGCATTGAGGTGTCATATCACCAGAGTGGTTGTGTGTGATTAGATGAGATCGTTGGGATCATTAATGAATACGAACGGATTTGATTCCAGCATGTTGGAAGAGTAAATATCGAGGTTCGGCTCAGAAATTTGCTATGGTCCTTGCCAAAGGAGAAGTGGCTTCATGAATGATTGATCTAAGAAATGGTTATGGCTTACTGTGTGTTTTATTTATCATTGGCAGTATATGAAAGCGTTGGGATGAGACTTTGGTTGATAAAACGCTTTCTATCGGTACTCGGCTGTTATGTGCAGCTGCTGTGATTAGAAGTTATCGCTACAAGTGTTTGAGTTATGTGGTATATCATGTGATTGCACCTGAGTTAGCAGGTATGGGTTATTACAGCTTGTTCGGGCTTATTTAGAGTATAATGTGAAATTCTGATTGTATTGATGATTTCGAAAGTGGAAATGTGGTTCTATGATTTATGGGCTAGATTGGATTGTGAAATTTCAGTTTCTATGTGTCATCGGACATATAGGAGATAGGGTGACGTGGGATCACCCCCGGGTATGTGCATGGAAGGTTATTCAGCAATTGGTTTGCTTTTGGAACAACTCTGGGCACGTTCGAGGACGAACGTATGTTTAATTAGGGGAGGATGTAACGACCCGACCGGTCGTTTTGAGTTTTTTCACTTTGCTCGCCAGTTCTCGGGCATGACTTGCCCCGTGTTGTATATTATGACTGATGTAAACCGTTGGTTTTGGTTTTCAGGGTAATCGGAATGAATTTGGAAGAACAATTCTCAGTTTGAAGCTTGAAATTCGAAAGATTTGACCAAGATTTGACTTGCTTGTATATGATCTCGGATCGGAAATCTTATGATTTGGTTAGCTCCGTTAGGTGATTTGGGACTTAGGAGCATGATCAGAATGCATTTTGGAAGTCCGTGGAAGGTTTAGGCTTGGATTGGCGAAATTAAGATTTCGGCGTTTTTCGGTTGATAGGTGAGATTTTGATATAGAGGTCGGAATGAAATTCCGAGAGTTGCAGTAGCTTCATTATGTCATTTGGGATGTGTGTGCAAAATTTTAGGTCATTCGGACGTGGTTTGGTTGGATTTTTTGATCAAAAGCGTATTTCGGAAGATTTTTAGAAACTTAAGCTTGACTCCGATGTGTTTTGGGTGAATTGATGTTAAATGAGGTGTTTCGATGATTGGAACAAGTTTGAATAAGGTATTGGGTTATGTTTGTGCTTTTGGTTGAGCTCCCGGGGGCCTCGGGGTGATTCGGGTGGTCTGCGGAGAGATTTGGAATTTTGTTGCAGCAGCT
>NW_017694070.1:0-4247 GCF_001879085.1 Nicotiana attenuata | reverse complement strand
AAATTACCCAAGCATCTATCCAGTCTCTCAAAAATACAATCTTCTTCTGATCTTCCATTCCACCAGGTGTAAATACTCCCTTTGAAACCCAGATCTGTGAGGTTGCAAGTATTAATGCAATGCCTAAAATCATCAATCTCATTTAAATGAACAGGGAGCCCACCAAACTTTTCCTCCTCATCCCATATAACATTGAAATCCCCTCCCACAAGCCAAGGAGAAGTCATATCAGTAGCCATTGCATAAAGAGAATCCCATAGTTCTATCCTCTCTATTGCATCACATTTAGCATACACTAGAGTAAGTATAAGCTCTATATGAGTTTCTGTGTGAAACAGTTTCAGAGTCAACTGTTGAGTCATGTTGTACAGAATTGTCACCTCATACACTTCATCTATGAATGCCCATATTTTATTAGATACATTAACCACAGCCTGAGCCAAACCAATTCTTGCCCTGTATCTCTCCATTTTGTTTGACTGTTGCATAGGTTCTAATATTCCAATGAATTCAAAATGATGCTGCCTGTGCATTAAGATCAGTCTTTCAAAAGCTTGCATTGTATTCACTGATCTTACATTCCAAATTATTGCCTCCATTACTGATTTTGATTTTTAGATAAAGTCCTCCTGGTTTGTACACCTACTGCTGGAACAGTTGATGTTTTCTACCTTTATTTGCAGATTTTGCTTGCTCAATATACCTAGGTGAAAGATCTCCTTGTTTTGCTATATTTATAAAGTTCTGAGCAGTTGACTCCTCATCCATATCTTTGCCATTATGTTCTGTAATTTGCTCTTGTTCCTGGATCTTCTTGGTCTCTTGAACAACTACATTATTAGTACCCTTTGGAACAATAACTGCTGCATCAACACCCTGC
The DNA here is from genome assembly GCF_001879085.1 of Nicotiana attenuata. Lineage (NCBI taxonomy): Eukaryota > Viridiplantae > Streptophyta > Magnoliopsida > Solanales > Solanaceae > Nicotiana > Nicotiana attenuata. Next base: position 3,367 of record NW_017694070.1, on the reverse strand, counting down.
AAATTGGTCTTCTGAACATGTGTAAGGGCCAATGGATCTATGCTTCCAGTTAACTCCTGCATCTGCTTCTTTTTGTTCACTTCTGCTGCTTCTCCTTCATTAGCATCTACCACCTTTAAACCCTGCTGGGATTGCTGTATAACCTGATCCTTGTTGTTCTTATGGAGTGGTATGGAGTCTGTTTTTGCACTAGAGATACCAATAGGGTGTGTTCCCCTTGGATCTATATTGCTAGCCTCCACCTCTTTAGTTGCCACAGTCTCCTTGTTTTGCTGCTGTAGGTCTACCTCACCAGTTGTAGTCAATAAACCTTGGCCTTCAGCAGTTGATTTGCCTTTGGCATTTCCATTTACACTTTGTTCTTCATCATCTACTCCTCCAGTTTCCTCTTCACTTTGCATTTCAGGTGGAATCTCCCCTTCTCCTGCATCCTCCTCTGCTTGTTCTGACCATAGCTTACCTCCCTTCCAGTTTAGCTTTTCACTACTTTGAAATATTGCAAGTTCTGAGTCCACAATATGATCTTTATCATTGAGTTTTGCAAGTTCCTGCTCCACTTTAGTGTCTTGTGATGGAATATCATGAACAGAGGTGTTAATACCAACATTCCCTATAAATGCTCTTTGTACCCATGCTGTAGTTGATTCCTTAACTTGCTGCTCATAGGCCATCTTTTCCTTGTTATTTGCTTCATCTCTTTCTCCCTGTTTAGTAGCAGCTGCTGGTGAAAAGCTAGCAGCTGGCACAACAGTTGTCACCTTCTTTTCCCCCTTTTTTCCTTTGCCATTCCCAGGAGCTGTGCTAACTTTGTTTTTATTCTCTTCCATCTCTTTCTGCTTGTTGATTCCTGCTGGATTTACACTAACAGCTGGCATGTTCTTTGTGTTATTTGTCCCATCATTCCTTCTCTTTGTATTCCCAGGAGAGGTGGGTATAAATGCTGGTGCTACAGGATTCAAAATTCCTGTTCCCTTTGACACAGGTACNTTGACTGTTGCATAGGTTCTAATATTCCAATGAATTCAAAATGATGCTGCCTGTGCATTAAGATCAGTCTTTCAAAAGCTTGCATTGTATTCACTGATCTTACATTCCAAATTATTGCCTCCATTACTGATTTTGATTTTTAGATAAAGTCCTCCTGGTTTGTACACCTACTGCTGGAACAGTTGATGTTTCTTTTGCCTGCTTCTTTCTACCTTTATTTGCAGATTTTGCTTGCTCAATATACCTAGGTGAAAGATCTCCTTGTTTTGCTATATTTATAAAGTTCTGAGCAGTTGACTCCTCATCCATATCTTTGCCATTATGTTCTGCAAATTGCTCTTGTTCCTGGATCTTCTTGGTCTCTTGAACAACTACATTATTAGTACCCTTTGGAACAATAACTGCTGCATCAACACCCTGCAAATTGGTCTTCTGAACATGTGTAAGGGCCAATGGATCTATGCTTCCAGTTAACTCCTGCATCTGCTTCTTTTTGTTCACTTCTGCTGCTTCTCCTTCATTAGCATCTACCACCTTTAAACCCTGCTGGGATTGCTGTATAACCTGATCCTTGTTGTTCTTATGGAGTGGTATGGAGTCTGTTTTTGCACTAGAGATACCAATAGGGTGTGTTCCCGTACCTCCCTTCCAGTTTAGCTTTTCACTACTTTGAAATATCGCAAGTTCTGAGTCCACAATATGATCTTTATCATTGAGTTTTGCAAGTTCCTGCTCCACTTTAGTGTCTTCTGATGGAATATCATGAACAGAGGTGTTAATACCAACATTCCCTATAAATGCTCTTTGTACCCATGCTGTAGTTGATTCCTTAACTTGCTGCTCATAGGCCATCTTTTCCTTGTTATTTGCTTCATCTCTTTCTCCCTGTTTAGTAGCAGCTGCTGGTGAAAAGCTAGCAGCTGGCACAACAGTTGTCACCTTCTTTTCCCCCTTTTTTCCTTTGCCATTCCCAGGAGCTGTGCTAACTTTGTTTTTATTCTCTTCCATCTCTTTCTGCTTGTTGATTCCTGCTGGATTTACACTAACAGCTGGCATGTTTTTTGTGTTATTTGTCCCATCATTCCTTCTCTTTGTATTCCCAGGAGAGGTGGGTATAAATGCTGGTGCTACAGGATTCAAAATTCCTGTTCCCTTTGACACAGGTACTGCATTCATAGTCTCCACCAAAGCTAATTGATTGTTGGCATTGTCATCACTTTCCTCCACTTCTAATATGGCAAAATTATTATCAGTTTGCACCTGATCTCTTTTCTTATCAGCTGGAACCATATCTTGAACACTCCTTTTATTAATTTCTTGTTTGCCTGTTATACCTCCCTTCTGCTGATCAACTGGAACCATTGTTTTTCCATTAGTGGTCTCATCACCTATCTGTTTCTCTTTACCTTGTACTCTTCTCTTCTTAACTTCTTTCCATTGTGCAACTTGGTTTCCCACCACTTTACCACTTGATAGGATCATTAAAGGCGCAGTAAGCTTGTTACCTTGGGATACTGTATCTGTATTATGTTGTTTCTCCTCAGTTCTATTTGCCATAAGTTCAGGGTGCAACCTCCAGCACTCAAACATGTCATGACCCTGCAATTTGCATTCTTTACAGTACTTTGGCAAATAGTCATAGTTTATGTTTACCCATTCTGTTCTAATATCTCCAGTATCTTCATTCACAATGTCCATGCGTACCTTCTTAGGCAGGTCAGATAAAAGGTCAATCAAGACCTTCACTCGAGCACAACTAGGCCTAGTTTTATTGACAGTAGCTTGATCAAGATGCAATGGTTTTCCAACTGCTGATGCTAATGAAAACAAACACTCTTTAACAAAGTAAGTTGGCAGCAAATTAGGGAAAGAAATCCAAGCCATGACCTTGGGTGTTTCCTCACCTGCTTTGAATTTAGAATCATAAATAAGAGTTCTCATCTGATATTCCTCACCATACTTATCTTTAATATAATAAACTCCTTTGGATGAGAAGTCTACAAAATCTTGCCACAATGTGAGTCTAATCAAAATATGCCTATCTCGTAAGTATCCAATTTTGCATTCACCCTTAATACCACATTGAATTGGAACAATGCGACGTATTTCATTAAGATCAGGCCAACCATAAGAAAATTTACAAACCACTGCATATTGTAAACCTTCAATTTGATTCATACGCTCAACTTCTGCTTCTGTAAAACAGATTGTAGGCTGGCCTTGAAAGAATTATGCACGACGTAACGTAATAGGCTCAATATTAGGATTTCGTTCATGACTGCCAGTAGCTTTCGTAACTGGGCGCACAGCATTAGCATAATTCATAGGTTGCGGATTGTTATTAGTTGTCGGTGGGGGCTGGGGTAGTTGTTGGGGGGTG
>NW_017694069.1:0-4248 GCF_001879085.1 Nicotiana attenuata | reverse complement strand
TTTCCGTTGGGATCATTTACGTCTCCCATGTCAATTTCGAATTTGTGTATTTGCTGGGATTGTTGAAGCTTTTATTGGCACGATTCAATGTCCGAAATGTTTTCTCGGGGTCTGAGAGTCCTTCAAGTAGTTCTCCAGTCCTCGTAGAATTTCTAGGCATACACCTGTGCAACCAGATCAACAACCGTCAAAATTTCAATGGAAAATTGGGTAGAGAGAAAACTGACCACACTAAGAATTTTTGTATTTCTATCAATGGTAATTGATAATTCCGTTAACTCCCCGGCAACGGCGCCAAAATTTGATCACGCCCAACTATGCCCTCTAAAAAGGACTCTGCGGACGTTGCAAATATAACCCGAGTATTACGCCCAGGGTCGAATCCACAGAGAGTTAACCTATCAATCACTATCTTTAGACCCACTAAACTCTTCAGAACCAGTTTCCCAGATGTTTGAATCACAGTTGAAGGTCGCTTTACTAACTACGATTGCAAGTAAATTAAACAGCTGTAAATTAAAATGCTAAGGTTGTAAACAATGATGAGAAGAAGCTAAGGCAATGATTTCCCCTATTGAAGGAATCCCTTCTGTTTATGCTCATACAAATTTACCAACACATCTCTATCAATCATGAACGCTCATCTTACCGTAAATCTCTCCCGAGTAATCACAGTAATATACTAATTGCACTCTCCCGAGATACTCTAGCTTACTTTATTTAGCACAATTCACTTTAGATTACACCCAAGGCTTCGTTATCCCTAATCCCGCCTTTAAACCCGCGATTATAGATTCCTCTTATACTTTGGGAGTGGTGTTATTCAACAATAACCTAAATATGCACTCTTTTCCAAGTTATGCACACTAAATAGGCACAGCTAATTGAGGATCCTGTCAATTAACTACAACAAGCACAAAGTTGAACAAATAGAGATTGAAACTAGCAATTTATATTCATATAAACAAGATGTTCATCCCCCAATAGGTTCCATCAAAGCCTTAGACAAAGGATTTAGCTACTCATGGCTATGGGAAAACAAACTAAGATAGAATTCATCATAACTAGCAATAAAAATCAAAGAAAAGAAGAACTATGTTTTTGGGTATTCTCTCACAACAGTTTTTCTTGCCAAGATACTCTAAAATTCAATACATGCCTCTCTTGGGCGAAGTCTCGTATTTAAAATAGGGTTTAGGTCTAAAAATCCCGTGTTTTACACTTTAGTCCCTGAAGTTTTCTGCTTCCGCCGCGGTTCTGCCGCATCGCGGTCAAACCGCGGCCAAATGCCTTCTCTGAATCTCATTTTATCCGCAGCTATCTTCCACCGCGGTTCTACCGCGGTCGCGGTGGAACCGCGGTCAACACAACTCTCTGAATCTTCAAGCCTGTTTTGCGTGGTTTACTTGGGGAATTTCACAGTTGGCCTCTTTTTCTTCATTTTTGACTCCAAAAGTACTCCCTAGCCTTCCCTGGTCATATATCACCTGCAAATCATGAAAAGCACTAATAAGAGCATTTGTTATCACTTTTATCATCAAAACTATACAAGAAGGTGGTTATTTAAGGCGTGATTATAGTTAAATTCACCTATTATCAACACCCCACACTTAAACCTTTGCTCGTCCTCGAGCAAGTTAAACCACACTTCTAGGCCCTAACCGTTTGATACATTACCCCAATTTATGACACACTCGCCATTACGAAGGACCAACCTAAGCAATGCAACAATCTGCCTCAGATGCAGACTCTCATGCCATGACACACTCGTGCTCACTCTAGTTACTCTAACAGAAGTGAAGATTTACCTTTTCTTACTGAGTCACATGCCCTCACATCACAAGTCTAAGAGAAGTTCCCCACACATAAAATTCAAACAATAAGGAACCAAGGATAGAAAGAATTCACTCACTCTCAGCAAAGAGCATTCACATGCCGCACAGACACACCATAAGCTTGCCCCTAGTGTAATACTCTACTAATCGAGCTGTTCAGTCAAAGATCAAGAGGTCTTCATTTGGTTGTAATGTAGGCTAAGGGACGGGTAGGATATATTTGGATATAGTGACTAACCTCCCTAAGCACTTTTAATACACACTTCCTTTTATTTCAATTTCCATGCTCAACCCAATCGTTCTTCCACATTTTTGTTTCACGTGTGACCCCCACTTTTCTTTAGGTGCAACTGGCTTCTTTTTTTTTTGTTTTCTTTGTCTCATTTTTTTTCTTTTACAATGCCTGTGCACCAATCAAACAATTCATTCTTGATTCCCCCTTTTTTTTTCTTTCGCTAACTCCCTACTACCCCACACTTTGACTTTTGTATGTTCTTTAGTGATTCAAGCGCTTCTAGGAGGTATAGGTTCAAACAATCAAGCTATTCAAACACAGAGATTTAGGTCATTATAGGGTTATCAAAGAACAGGCTTCAGGCTCAAAGGGGTTAACTATGGCGATATATACAGGTGGATTCACAATTATATAGGGTTGCACAAAGAAATGCCTCAATCATCTCTAAAACCAAACAACTTCTATTTCGCTTCGCAAACACACAGGGCAAGTTCTAGGTATCGCATGCAGGCACAGAATGCAAGTAATATCTCCCACACACTTAGCATGCAACTCATTCCGAATCAGTTCATCAACACACTCATACGAGCATTCAAGCAAGACAAGATGTGCAAAATTAAGGCATAGATTTACGAGTCCACAAGCGAGCCTAGACGTCACACTCTCAAGTTCGTTTTAGTTATTCGCCGGTGTGCACATCAGGGGTTGTATTCTAGCCTTCACCCATCTTAGTCCTAAAACTACAAAAGGAAAATCTACCTAACCCGGTTCAAGGAAAGCCCTTGGAAAAGAATCGTGGTCAAAAGAAAAACCAAGAGGGAAGTACTACACTACCTAGAAGAGAAAAATAAAAAAAAATTCTACATGGACTACTTCCCTCAAGATTACTGTCCAAGTGGTCCGTCCTCAGGAAGAGTCCTCTAACTTGTTTTCAGTTTAGATTAATTCTGACTTTGACCCTCAAGAGATCCGTCGACAAGTGTCCGTCGTTGGGCCAAGTCAGCTACTCCTAATATAAGCACACTCAAATATATACAACACATCAATCTAATGCTACAGCACAAAAACAACGTCTATATACATTACAACACAGAATCAGAGCAAGTCTCCCACCCCACACTTAAAATCATGGCATGTCCCCATGTCATATCAAGAAAGTAAAGAGCAGAAGGGTCAGAAGACTTCCCTGAGACTCAATCAGAGTCGGAGACGATGCTGGGGTCTACATGGCAAGCTCTCCCCAATGCACGTAACCAGGCCATAAACCGGCTCTCAGATCTGGACTGCCTCTGCGACATGGCATCCATCCGCGTGTGTAGGCCATCCACCGAGGTGCGGAGATCCGCGACCTCTTCCTCCAAGGAACGCAGCATAGGCTGGGTGGACTGTGAGCGGGATAGGCCTGCCCCAGTATGGGGGCGCCGAGAGGGTCCGGCACTGTCAGTAGACCTCCTGGACGGTGCAAGAGGAATCAGATCATCATCCTCATCATCTATCTCAATTGTTGTACGTGTACCCCGGCCCACTCTGATGCCTGAGGCTCTGAATGCTGCTCTAGGGGGCAAGTCTCCATCGGCAGGATTGGTGGGGGTATTTCTCAGCAGGCACAGTGTAGTCACCAAAGAAGGGAAGTAGAATCCCTTTGACAGCAGCGGCCCCCGTAGGACCATTTCATCACTAATTACCCTTGCCGCATCAAAATCCTTCTTCGTCAAGAAGAACCATGTCAACAGTGCACGCTGGAAGTTCACGTCAGTTGTGTTGCTTGAGGGCAGGAACCGGCTGCAGATGACAGTTAACCAACACTTAGCTAAGTGGGTGAATGAGTTGGAGTTCAGGGTGATTTGGTCTCGTATCCAGGTTTGTCGCCCCTCTGCGCAGAGTATATCAGTCATGACCTCCCATGACCCCTGGCCTATCGTGGTAGTAGTCGATGTCACTAGTGAACTGAGGCAGCCGCAACACCTGGCGAATCATGGGAATTGTGGCGCTGACCACCTTGCCTCGCACAATCACCTCCCTACTTAAGTTCAATGGGCAGTTGGCATAAAACTCCCTAACAAGCATCTTGTTGACCGGGGCAGGGTCATCAAATAAGAATTCCATTTCCCTCCTCCGAATTTCTTCATACATCTCTGCCTTTTCTACGCGGAGGGCTACCCGGTCAAGCGAGATCTC
>NW_017694068.1:0-4248 GCF_001879085.1 Nicotiana attenuata | reverse complement strand
AATTGAAAGGTAAAAAAGCTAGTAATTGAAATAGAAATGGGACTAAATAGTTTAAATAGCCTAAATTTTTCCCCTTTTTAATTTTATTAGAAAAATAAGACAAAAATAGATTTTTAAAAAGTAAATTTAAAACACTGAGCCAACAAATACTATATAAGTATTAATCTAAAAATACTGGAACTAATTTTACAATTATAAAATGCGATTAATCTTAAAGTAGGCTATAATTGCAGTTATATGCAATTTAGTCTTTTAAATACCAAATAAATTTGTAAAAATATGCAAAAATCACCTTAATTATATTTTGGTGCAAATATGAGAATAAAAAATAAATTATTTACCAAAATGATAGTCTTGGGAATAATTATTGGATTTTGTAAAATAGACAATAAATTGGTTTTAAAATCTTTAAAAATTAAGAAAAAATACCAAAACTCTTGGGCATGCTTATATATGCATGTACATGCTATTTTGAAAGTATTTTGTATATAAAATACATAGGGAAAAATTGGATATCAACAACCACCCGACTGTAAGGCCTTATTTGTAGCTTGCAAGGCCTCGAAGTTTGTAACCATACCGCTCTTAATACCTTTTTCAATTCGTTCCCCCAGCTTGATAATGTCAGAAAACTTATGATTCTCAATCACCATCAATCGTTCATAGTATTGCGGGTCTTGAGCCTGGACAAAGAACTTGTTTATTTGTTCTTCTTCTAAGGCGGGTCTGACCTTAGCAGCTTCAGACCTCCAATGAGTAGCATACTCGTGAAATGTCTCCATGGGCTTCTTCTTTAGATTCTGGATATAGAACACGTCTGGCGCGCTCTCTATGTTAAACCTAAACCTGTCTATGAAATTAGATGCCATACCTACCCAGCTCGACCATTTCTTAGGGTCTTGGCTGATGTACCAAGATAGTGCATCTCCTTTCAGACTCCTCATGAACAGCTTCATGCGGATCCTTTCGTCTTTTCCTACCCCGACCAGCTTGTCACAGTATGTCCTCAGATGGACCCTTAGATCACCTCTACCGTCAAACATCTCGAACTTAGGAGGTTTGTACCCCTTTGGTAGTTCGACATCTGGTTGTATGCAGAGATCTTCATAGTTCAACCCTTCGATCCCTTTACTTCCTTCAACGCCTTGGATTCGGCCGGTTAGTTTCTTAAGCTCTTCAGCCAAGTTTCTGATGAGTAGATCCTTTTCATCGGACTCAGGGGTGCAAGATATAGGTTGGGTGGAGAGTGGCATGGTCTCCACGTAGATGGGATTGTTGTGGTGGCCTGGTATGTGGGTGTGGAAATGGTCATTTGCGGAATTTTGCGGTTCGGGGATGAGTAGTGGAACGTTGTTTGGAGTGTGGCAAGTGTTGCATTGGCTCTTTGTTGGAGCAGTGGGATGATTTGGTTGCTTTTGTGGAGGTGTGGGGATTTGACCATTGGGGAAGATGGTGTCTGGGGTGCTGAGGGAGAATGATCCAGATTCCGAACCTGATCAAGCTCTTCTTGAAACTTCAACAATTTCTGCTCAAGTTGTGACACATTTTCATTCGGAACCCGAATACCATGGCCATCAGCGGCCTCTGTTGTTGTGTTCTCCTTTCTGACGTTCAAGTCTTCCATTTTTCCCTTGTTCTTGTTCTTAGCAGGACTAAGATGATGTTGCCAGAGTGCACGAACTAACCTTTGGGGAGGGGAATAAAAAACAAAAACAAAATAAAACAAAAAGGTAAACAAGTTAGTGGGGATCATAAAAAGTGTTGCAATATTTAAACACGTAGTGCGGGAATGTAAATCGTGTCCTAATTTGGGAACCTCGTTGTGCCCGAGGTAGGCCTAGCGACAAATTGATCTGGAGAACTTAGAATACTAAATGCCTCATTTCATTGATAAAGATAAGATGAATCCCAAATTGACATTAAATAAACAAGAAATAAAAGTTACTAATGGCCATTGGTCTTGTTACATTTTAAGCAAAGAAGATAAATTCCTATCTACTTGGTCCCAGAAGGACCTTCCCCAGATTCGGCATCCTTGGCTCCTTCGAACAGCTTCCCCAACTCGCGAAGTCCCAGAAACAGGTATGCTCTGGCTAAATATCCGCCTTCAGCCCCTTTAGCCTCTAGACAATCCTCGACCCTTTTGAGAAACTTTCTTTCAGATTCTACTATGCCTCGCTCCAAGTGTCCCAGTCTTTTGTTAGCGTTAGTAGCCATATCTTTCCATTCCTCGATTAGCTTTTGGTTGGACTCTTGTATTTCGCGATGTTCACTTTCAACTCGCGGATCCCTTTGCGCAAGTTGTTGTACTTGACTTGCGCTTCAGTCTTTTCGTCTATAATCATGTGGCCTCAAACAAACCCCGTCTGGCCTAAACCATCATGATTGTCTTCCAACCAACCTGAATAGAAAGGAGTACAATTGGCGTGGTATCGGTCTAGCTCTATGGTGTCTTTCCCCATTACGATCTTGCTATGTCACATGTGTTGGGCTTTGCACTTGTAAGGACTATCATCTCCTTGGAGGTCGGCTCGAAAGTGACTCATCTTGTCGACCCTGGGCACGACTTGCTTCCTACCAGCTTGCCTCATAACTCGAAGAGGGACGTAAGGGTAGGTTCCCTTAGGCCAATTAGTATCAGGAAAGGTGCGTCTCTAGATCGGACGATGAACTCCTCCATCGGAAAGCATTCGAACATCCACTGAACTTGTTCCTCGATCAGATTATCAAACAGCTCAACCCACCCTTTAGCATCCTCGGGCTGAGCGAACATGTCGGGGATGTAATTCATTCGCTTTGGATGATGGAAAGCGATGTGATCATCCCAGTCCCTACGCCGGATTTCTTGTCGATATTCTCCTTTTTGGAGATGCTCCATGAGCTAAAGTTGAAGTAGTAGATTGTAGCCTTCGAAGTGTTTTGCTCCTCGTTGACACTTCTCTAAAGCTCGGTATATGTCTGCAATAATCATAGGTACAATACTGAGTGCCTGCCCACCAATCCCCTCCATCAGGGTTTTGGTTACCATAGCTAGCCTAGTATGAATTCTACCTTTCTTCATTGGAAATACAATTAGACCCAGGAAGCAAAATATGAAGACGAAAACCCTGTGGTGGACGTGTCCCAAGGATGTGATGGCAAACACGCCAGAGTGGGTGCGGTAAGATTTGCTGTGACCGTACCTTTCATACAAGTAGTCAAAAGGGATATATGAATCCTTTAAGCATGTCAGTTCCGGATTCTTCATCAAACCCATCATTTTAAGGAAGCCTCTACCTTTGCGATTCTCAAGCATTAGCAAGCCCGGAGTTTCCCATACTAGGCCAGCCAGTCCTCCTATCTCCTCTAGCAAAGGTGTTATTTCAATACCCCCAAAGCGGAATACGGCTCTTTCACAATCCCAAAACAATGTGGCAGCCTCTATGATCATGTTATTGGGTTGGATTTCCAGGAGGGATGGTAGATTTTCCAGATATTTTCTGATGAGGTTCTGCTCACTAGAGTGTAAATCTTTCCACCAGCTTAGCAACCTTGGGTGGATGTTGGTGACCATGCCGAATCTGGGGACTTCGTGCCTCATATTTCTGCAAGGCAAATAAGGTTAGACCCTTCCCCCACCGGACTTGACTATTTAATATCAATGATTAGCAGGAAGCATCTAGTTCTCCAAATAAATGCACAGAACGTGACGACGTCCGTTTTGGGTTTTAGGGAAACCCAGTGGACTTTGGACAAGGCTATCTTAAAGGATTATTATGTGGACAACATAACTGATCCGACTAGGTTTGACCATGATGCATGCACAATTTAAACAGAGTAAGGTTTCTATGGGGTTTTAGACTGGTACCCTTGAGCAGACAATTCAAGGGGGAAGGCTCGGAACTGTCGACTGCACCGTTGATCGACTAGTTTTACCGCAAATATGCCTTTCCGAATTTAGGGGGTAACGATATAGGAAGAGCGCAACCAATCATTATAAGCGTTGCTATAGGATTTGTTTTGGCACGAGTGGAGTATGATGTTGAGCATGATTATGCAATAATTAAAAGCATGTTGACATGTATTTGCACATTAAGAAAGCGATAAATACAACAGTTTCATAATTTAAAGCAATAAAGGAAAGAAAACAAGGAAAATATGTTATTTTTGCTTTTAAAGAAGAAATTAAATGTATAAAGGAATTAAACAGATAATTGCGCATAGGGAGAGGTACAAATTCACAAGAATAATCTGAAATGGTAAAAGCCT
>NW_017694067.1:0-4248 GCF_001879085.1 Nicotiana attenuata | reverse complement strand
CTCAGGTACTTCTCTTTTTGCCGTTTCGAGGACGAACGGTTGTTTTAGAGGTGGAGAATGTGACGACCCAAAGGGTCATCATCGGATTTCTCTCTTTTCCGTGCTTCCGAGGCCTTGAAAACCTCATTTCTACTTGCCTCGATTTGCTTGCGCAGTCCGGGCGCGTAGCCGGAAAGCTTTTATGTTGAAATATGTGAACTTTGTGAAAAATTTGAAGAATTTGGATAATTAATATTGCTAAAGTTGACTTTGGTCAACATTTTTGGTAAACGGACCCGTACCCGTGATTAGGCGGTCCCGGAGGGTCCGTAGAAAAATATGGGACTCGGGCATATGCCCGGAGTTGAATTTCGAGGTCGAGAGCCCGAGAAATGAATTTTTCTGTGAAATTGTTTTTCTGAAATTATTAAGGAAAATGGAAATGAAAATTGATCAAAAGACTATGGTATCGGGTTCGTATTTTGGTTTCGACGCCCGGTACAAGTCTTAAATATGTGTTAAGCGCTTTCTGTAAAGTTTGATCGAAATCGGATGTCATTTGACGTGTTTCGGACCTAAATATCTAAAATTTGAAGTTATGAAGTTTGAAATGAAAATGATGATCTTGGGGCTTGATTCAATGATTTTGATGTTATTTTGGCGATTTGATCGCTCGAGTAAGTTCGTAGGATGTTATTGAGTTAGTGTGTGTGATTGATTAGGAGCCCCGAGGGCTCGGGAGTGAATTGGAGGTGGTTCGGGGTAGTTTTAAACTTAGAAAACATAGCAGATTTTCTGCAATTTTTGCACAGCAAATCCCTTCTTCGCGTTCGCGTTCCAGTCACGAGTTCGCGAAGCTTCAGTGGTCCCTCTTCATCGCGTTCGCGGACAATACCCCGCGTCCGCATAGCCCAGGCTTCCCCTTCACCGCGTTCGCGAGTCCTCTCTCGCGTTCGCGTACTAGCCAGTCCCAGACCCCAGCCCCTTCTTCTACGCGTTCGCGATTATCACCTCGCGTTCGCGATGCCTTAAACCATCAACCCTTCGCGAACGCGAAGGGAATTTTTCCCCAGCGAATTTTTAAGTTCAAAACAGAATCAGTAGCTCGGGATTTAGCCATTTCTTCGCACGAGCTCCTCTCTCTAACACTCAATAGGCGATTTTGAAGAGCTTCTTTCTCCATAGCCTCTTAGGTAAGTGATCTTAACTTCTTTCCCTCTTAATTTCTTCCACTAATCACTAATTTCCTAGCCCTAAATCATGAATTCAAAGTAGAAAATGGGGGTTTTGGGTAGAGTTAGGGCTTTGGGGATTTTGGGTGATTCAACCTCAATTTGGAGTCGAATCTTGAAATAAATTATATATTTGAACTCGTGGGGTTATGGGTGATTGGGTTTTGGTCCGAGCCTCGTGTTTGGACCATGTGGGACAGGTGTCGAATTTTGGTATTTTTGGAAGAATGATAGGAATTTCATTTCTAGGCTATGGGATTATGTTTTTGAGCACTTATTGATATTATTGAACTAATTATGCCTAGATATCATTGTTTCGGAGTTGGATTGTAGAGGAAAGGCGGTATTAGAGAGTTGATTGCTATTCTTGGACCGAGGTAAGTGTTTGTTCTAACTTTGGCTTGAGGGAATAGGATTAGGATGTTATTTGCTACTTGCTAAATGTGGAGTACGGTGTATAGGCATGGTGACGGTTGTCTATGCACCGGAGTCTAGCATGACCGTGAGTCTTAATTGCTTTTAATTCGAATGATGTGACACAACCTTCTTGTTTAATTGATAAATTTCATATAATGTGAACGGTTGAGGAAAAATTGTGATTGGTATATTTTGGAGCGTTGGCTCGAACAAGAATGTGATAGTTGAGAAAGAAGTGATTTAAAATAGGATGTGTTGTGATTATTCCCTTGCCGGGACGTGTAGACTATTATTATGTACTCTCCCTTGCCGGGATATTTGGGCTGTTAGCTGTACCCTTGCCGGGTTAAAGTGTTATGTTGTCGAATTCCCCTAATGGGGCCTCCTTTACAAAGCCAGATATTATGAAATGGGATCGTGTGGCACGCCGTCCACTTATATATTATGAAATGGGATCGTGTGGCACGTCGTCCACTTATATATTATGAAATGGGATGGTGTGGCACGCCGTCCACTTATATATCTATTATGAAATGGGATCGTGTGGCACGCTGTCCACTTATATATTATGAAATGGGATCGTGTGGCACGCCGTCCACTTATGAATTAAGAAATGGGATCGTGTGGCGCGCCGACCACTTATATATGAGCTATGGTATTGAGATAGTTTCGTCGTTATATCCGTTGATCTGTATTCGCTGTATTTTTTCCCAGAGCATGCCCCCTTCCCCTTTTTGAGTTGATATTCTCTGTTGTTATTTCTGTTGCCTTTGTATATATATATCCGCACAGGTCGTTTTTGGTAGGTCCTGTCTAGCCTCGTCACTACTTCGCCGGGGTTAGGCCAGGCACTTACCAGCACATGGGGTCGGTTGTGCTGATGCTACACTTCTGTGCTTTTTGCACAGATCATAGTATCGGAGCAGGAGCCTTTGGTCAGCAGTAGGAGCGTTGGGAGCTTACTTCAGTCCGGAGATTCCCGAGGTAGCTTGATGGCGTTCGCATGGCCCGGAGTCTCTCTTATCTCTGTCTTTCGTTTGATTTCCCTTGTATCGGATCAGACAGTACTGTACTTTTTTTAGCATTCAGTACAAGTTCGTGAGTTAGTGACACCAGATCTGGGTAGAGGTGTATTTGAATTTTCGCACTTGGTTTCAGTTATTTATGTATCAAGACTTCCGCTTTTATATTAATTGCCTCATTCTTCTTTATACTGTTAATGAAGTTGAGAGAAATGTTAAACTAATTGGCTTGCCTAGCTCCTATTAGTAGGCGCCATCACGACTCCCGAGGGTGGGAAATCCGGGTCGTGACAAGTTGGTATCAGAGCACTAGGTTACATAGGTCTCACAACTCACGGACAACCTCGGTAGAGTCTGAGGGATCGGTACGGAGACGTCTGTATTTATCCCCAGGGGCTACGGAGTTAGGAAAAGTTTCATTTTTGTTCTTTCCTGTCGTGCGATTCTGTTTCTCAAAATACTGATTGTCTTCCTACTCTGTTCTTTCACAGATGGCGAGAACACGTGCTTCCTCTTCTACCGCGCAGCAGCCCGAGCCCCCAGCAGCAGCTCCTACGAGGGGCAGAGGCCGAGGCCGTGCCAGAGGCCGAGGCCGGGGCAGAGCTCAGCCCCGAGCAGCTGTCCCAGAGGTGGAGCCTCATGTTGATTATGATGAGGAGGCTCCAGCCCCAGCAGCTCCGGTGGGCCCAGCTCAGGTCCCAGAGGGGTTCATAGCCACCCCAGTTCTTCAGGACGCTCTGGTCAGATTGGTAGGCTTTGTGGAGAGCGTCACTAGAGCGGGTTTGCTTCCAGTAGCACCAGCCACTTCTCAGGCTGGAGGAGGAGTTCAGACTCCTGCTACGCGTACTCCAGAGCAGGTAGCTCCCCAGGCACAGGTTCCAGTGGTTCAGCCAGCTGTGGCAGTTCAGCCGGGTATTGTGACTCAGACCGGCGATGGAGCGGCTATGACCTCAGATGCTTTGTGGAGGCTTGATAGGTTCTCCAAGCTCTTCACCACCACATTCAGCGGTGCTTCATCAGAGGATCCCCAGGATTTC
This sequence comes from Nicotiana attenuata, assembly GCF_001879085.1. NCBI lineage: Eukaryota > Viridiplantae > Streptophyta > Magnoliopsida > Solanales > Solanaceae > Nicotiana > Nicotiana attenuata. Next base: position 561 of record NW_017694067.1, on the reverse strand, counting down.
TTATTCAGCTGCCATGAGATCCTTAGGACTATGGGTATTGTGGAGACCAATGGGGTCGACTTGATCACCTTCCGGCTTGCAGGATCCGCCAAGACTTGGTGGAGGGACTATTGCCTATCTAGACCAGCAGGGTCGCCATCATTGACTTGGGACCAGTTTGCAAAGTTGTTTTTGGAGAAGTTTCTCCCAGTTACTCAGCGGGAGGCACTACGCAGGCAGTTCGAGCGCCTCCAGTAGGGCTCTAAGACAGTCACACAGTATGAGACTCGGTTCATTGATCTGGCACGCTATGCTGTTGTTATACTCCCCACCGAGAGAGAGAGGGTGCGGAGGTTTATTGATGGATTGATTCAGCCGATCCGTCTCCAGATGGCTATGGGAGCTGGTAGTGAGATTTCTTTTCAGGAGGCGGCCAATGCGGCCCGTAGAGTTGAGATGGCTCTTGCACGGGGAGGTGGTCATGGGTCAGACAAGAGACCCCGTCATGCAGGTAGATTCAGTGGTACCTCGTCTGGAGGTGGGGATTCTATGGTAGAGGCCATCCTCCGAGGCCCTTTCAGT
>NW_017694066.1:0-4248 GCF_001879085.1 Nicotiana attenuata | reverse complement strand
TGGATCCTAGTTGTCCCTACTCAATTATCCATATAGAAAATCATACTCAGCAGTCAAAACTAACAAAAAAAAAACTAACCTAATCATTAACCCTAAGAAAAATGGGAAGAAAGAAGAAGTTATACTACTGGGAAGCAAACAAAAAGTAAAAATAAAAACTAATTAATAAAATTTGTAAGAAATGTTACCAAGAATTATGAAGAATGAAGACACTGATGCAAACATACAAGTATTGATCACAGTGATGAACAGTAGAAAAGGGCTCAGGATGTCAAAGTGCGAAAAGGGTAAAGTGAGGCCTTGGGTATCTATTTATAGAAAACAGTGGGGCACCCTAACTTACCTACCAGCGCGGTCGCGCAAAAGTGGCTGCGGACCGCGCTGGGTTTGTATCCATCAGCAATGAATCAAGCTGCCCACGCGGACCGCACTGTTATGCGACGCGGCCGCGTGGGAAACTTTAGAGAGCCTGAGATAATGGTCCTGCCAGCGCGGACCGCGCAAAAGTGCTACGCGGCCGCGCTGGTAACTTCAGAGACTTAGATACCCTTGCACATGCCAGTGCGGACCGCACTGATATGTAGCGCGACCGCGTTGGCAAACTTCAGAGACCTGTTATTTTTGTACTTTTGTTTTGCACTGCTTCAACATTATCCCTGCAACATCTCACAAACCATTAGCTCAAAAATCCTAGTCTACAAAGAAAATCAAAGAAATAGAAAAAGATATGGGTTGCCTCCCAAGAAGCGCCTGATTTAACGTCGCGGCACGACACATGTTACTATCTCATCATTTCAAATTAAGGAGTGCCACCACATGGCTGTCATCAAACTTTCCCAAGTAATGCTTCACACGATGCCCGTTGACCCGAAATACTTCACCATTTTTGTTCTTGAGATCAAGAGCACCAAAAGGAGTCACAAATACCACTTCAAAAGGGCCACTCCACTTTGACTTGAGCTTGCCCGGAAATAACCTCAACCGGGAGTTGAAAAGAAGAACCATATCACCAACCTTGAATTCCTTTCCCCGAGCATATTTGTCATGAAGGTACTTCATCTTGTCCTTATACAAGGACGAGCTGGAGTAGGCATGAAATCTAAACTCATCAAGCTCATTCAATTGCTCCACACGGAGATTGGCTGCAACATCCCATTCCAAGTTCAACTTTCTCAACGCCCACATAGCCTTGTGCTCTAATTCCACCGGAAGATGGCAAGCCTTACCAAACACCAACCGATACGGAGACATACCAATTGGAGTCTTGTAAGCCGTCCGATAAGCCCAAAGAGCATCATCCAATTTCTTCGACCAATCGGTCCTATTAGCATTTACCGTCTTGGACAAGATACTCTTGATTTCTCGATTGGAAACTTCTACTTGACCACTGGCTTGAGGATGATAGGGGGTGGTCACTTTGTGATTGACTCCCTATTTAGCAAGCAATGAATCAAAAGCCTTGTTGCAAAAGTGAGACCCCCCATCACTAATGATAGCACGAGGGGTGCCAAACCTTGTGAAGATACTCTTTTTCAAAAACGTCACAACACTCCGGGATTCATTGTTGGGTAAAGCCACGGCTTCAACCCACTTTGAAACATAGTCCACCACCACGAGAATATAAGTGTTCCCACAAGAGCTCACGAACGGGCCCATAAAATCAATGCCCCAAACATAAAAAATATCCACCTCGAGAATTGTATTGAGAGGCATCTCATCCTTCTTTGAAATTCCGCCGGCTCTTTGGCATGCATCACATCTCTTCACCAAGTCACTAGCATCTTTAAACAATGTCGGCCAATAGAACCCGCAACTCAAAACCTTAGAAGCCGTCCTCACCCCCCAATGATGGCCACCATAGGGAGAAGAGTGACAAGCCTCCAATATGCTCATTTGTTCACTTTCCGGTACACATCATCTTATCACCCCATCCGTGCAAATTTTAAACAAATACGGATCATCCCAATAAAAATCCAAGCTATCCCGCTTGAGTTTCTTCCTTTGGTTGGAAGAGAGCTCACACGGGACATTACCGGTCACAATGAAGTTGGCGATGTCCGCGAACCAAGGCATATCACACATAGAAACAGAAAGAAGCTGCTCGTCAGGGAATGTATCATTAATCTCAATACCATCACATGGTCTCCCCTCTTCCTCTAACCGGGACAAATGGTCCGCAACTTGATTCTCGCTTCCCTTTCTATCGACAATCTCTAGGTCAAATTCCTGAAGGAGTAGCACCCACCTCATCAATCTTGCTTTCGAATCCTTCTTTGTCATCAAATACCGGAGGGCTGCATGGTCTGTGTGTATGATCACCTTTGCCCCCATAAGATAAGGTCGAAATTTCTCCATCGCAAACACAATAGCCAATAGCTCTTTTTCCGTCACCGTGTAGTTTGTTTGGGCCTCATTCATCGTTTTGCTAGCATAATACATAGGATGGAACATTTTGTTGATCCTTTGGCCTAGCAGCGCACCTACCGCCACATCACTCGCATCGCACATAAGTTCAAACGGCAAATCCCAATTAGGTGCGATGATGATGGGAGTTGTTGTCAACTTGTGTTTCAATAGCTCAAAAGACTCCATGAACTTCTCATCAAAGATAAACTTGACATCCTTTTCCAACAATTTGCAAAGCGGGTTCACAATTTTTGAGAAGTCTTTAATGAATCGCCGGTAGAACCCGGCGTGGCCCAAAAAACTCCTCACCCCTTTGACAGAAGTAGGGGGAGGTAGCCTTGACATGACCTTTATTTTTGCCTTATCAACTTCAATTCCTTACCTTGAGATTTTGTGACCCAATACAATACCCTCTTGCACCATAAAGTGACATTTCTCCCAGTTGAGCACAAGGTTGGTCTCTTCACATCTTTCAACCACCCTATCCCAGTTCACCAAACATTCCTCAAATGAATCCCCCACCACGCTGAAATCGTCCATGAAGACCTCCAAGATATCCTCCACCATATCGGTGAAAATTGCCATCATACACCTTTGGAAGGTCGCCAGGGCATTACATAATCCAAATGGCATTCTCGAGAAAGCGAACGTGCCATAAGGACATGTAAAGGTTGTCTTCTCCTGATCCTCCGGGGCAATGAGAATTTGATTGTACCCCGAGTAGCCATCTAGAAAACAATAAAAGGCCCGGCCCGCAAGACGATCGAGCATTTGGTCCGAGAATGGTAAAATGATCTTTTCTTGTAACCTTGTTAAGCTTCCTATAGTCCATACACACTCTCCAACCCGTAACCGTCCGAGTAACTCATTGTTGGCATTGGTCACTACCGTCATTCCACCCTTCTTTGGCACACATTGGACCGGAGAGGTCCACACCGGCGTCTAACCACTTGATAACCTCCTTCTTTACCACTTCTTGCATCGCCTCATTTAATCTTCTTTGATGTTCAAGAGAGGGCCTTGCATCCTCCTCCAAAATGATCTTGTGCATGCAAAATGCGGGGCTTATCCCCCGAATGTCGGCCAATGTCCATCCAATCGCATTTTTGCGCTTTTGAAGAACCGCCAAAGTGGCGTCAACCTGCATGTTAGTTAGGCACGAGGAAAGAATAACAGGTAAAGTAGAATTTGAACCCAAAAACTCATACCTGAGGTGTGGAGGAAGTGGCTTCAACTCCAACACCGGTGGCTCCTCAATTTATGGTTTGGTTGGCGGAGTTTTGCGATTCTCAAGATCCAAAGATAGCTTTCTAGGCTCATAAGAATATGAACCCATACCATGCAATGCATTCACGCACTCCACCCTACTAGCATCATCTTCCACATCCATGCCAAGAAGTACGGCCTCAAGGGGGTCTTCAACATTCATCATGGAACTTGTGTCATCCACTATCACAGATGTGACAATGTCTACAAGTGAACATACTTTCATGCTGTTGGGTTGCCTCATTGATTTGCAGACATGAAATACCACCTTTTCATCACCCACTCGAAATGTCAATTCACCAGCTTCAACATCCACCAAAGCCTTCCCCGTAGCTAGGAAAGGTCTCCCAAGAATAATAGGCACTTCGAAATCCACTTCACAATCCAATATCACAAAGTCGGCCGGCAATATAAATTTGTCCACCCGGACAAGCACATTGTCAATTATACCTAAAGGCCTCTTCATCGATCGGTCCGCCATTTGAAGTCTCATTGAGGTTGGCCTAGGTTGCCCAATCGAATGCAAAGGGGTCCAGACTCGGTATCATGTTGAAGCCACCCTCGGGTAACGTAGTA
>NW_017694065.1:0-4249 GCF_001879085.1 Nicotiana attenuata | reverse complement strand
CACGGTTCGTTTCATTTAGTAACTACTCTTGTANCTATGCCTCAAATGACCATAATAGAAGAAAATTTTGTAAAAGTATCAGTGAGTTATATAAACACATGTCACATGAGTATACTAATTAAAGTATGAAGCTGAGTAAGAATTAATCTAGATATTTACACAAGTTCAGAATTCCTAGCCAAACAAAATATTTTTTTTTCATCAATTTTTTTTCGTTGTGCATTCTGAACTGGACCTATTAGGTGATCTTAATCATCCCTAATTCCAACCTGTTCCTCTCAAAGTTTTCTCTACTCAGTGCTTCAGTGAAAATGTCAGCAATTTGTTTATCAGTAGCACAGAATTCTATGGAGATCAATCCTTTCTCATAGTTATCTCTTAAGAAGTGGTGCCTAACATCTATGTGCTTAGTATCCTCTTGACAGCAGTCAAGTGGGACTCTTTTGGATTGGCCTGAAAACGAGCACAAAGCCCTACACTGAAAACAATGTCAGGTCTACTGGCAGTAAGATACAAGAGTGAACCAATCATACCCCTATACAACTTTTGATCAACTGATGAACCAGGTTCATCAATGTCTAATTTAGTGGCAGTTGCAATGGGTGTGTCTATTTCTTTTGATTCTTCCATTTTAAACTTTTTGATTAGCTCTTTTGCATACTTCTGCTGATGGATCATGGTTCCGTTAGGACTTTGTTTGATCTGCAAGCCTAAGAAGAAGTTAAGCTCACCCATCATACTCATTTCAAACTCACTCCCCATTAGTTTTGCAAAGTCCTTACTTAGCTTATCAGTGGTGGCCCCAAAGATTATGTCATCAACATATATTTGTACAACTAGGAGATCATTACCTTTTTCCTTAAGAATAAGGTACTATCAATTTTTCCTCTTTTGTAACCATGTTCAAGCATAAATTTGGACAGTCGTTCATACCATGCTCTTGGGGCTTGCTTGAGTCCATAGAGAGCCATGTCTAACTTGTACACATGCTCAGGACATTCCTTGCTCTCAAACCCTGGGGTTTGTTTCACAAACACTTCTTCTTTCAGGTAGCCATTTAGGAAGGCACTTTTGACATCCATCTGATGAAGAGTGAAATCCATGTGTGCTGCAAAGGCTATGAGGAGTCCGATTGACTCTAGTCTTGCAACTGGAACAAAAGTCTCATCATAATCTATGCCCTCCTCTTGGCTGTAACCTTGGACCACCAATCTTGCCTTGTTTCTTATAACTGTTCCATCTTCATCAAGTTTGTTTCTAAAAACCCATTTTGTACCAATAACTGATCTATCCGTGGGTCTTGGAACTAGATGCCAAACTTGACTTCTCTCAAACTGATTGAGTTCATCTTGCATTGCATTGACCCAATCTGCATCCTGCAAAGCCTCAACAACATTTTTAGGTTCAATAAGAGATAAAAAGGCATCAAAAGCACACAGATTTTTTAATTGTGATCTAGTTTTGACTCCAGATGTTGGATCAGTGAAAAAGTTCTCAATAGGATGAGAACTTTGATACTTGTGAGGTTTCACAACCAACTGGTTCATACTAGATGTTTCTCCCATTTCTGTTGCTGAGAAACAGGGTCATGAACAGGTTCTTTTAGAGGATTTATTTCAATTCCTCTTTGATTAGTTTCCCCTATCAGGTTGCCCTGAATAGAAGAACCTCTGCCATCACCTGTTCCTTCTTTTGGTGCCACTTTGACTTGTGCTGAGGCTTCAGTCAAATCCTTTACCAATCCAATGGCTTCATCTTCATGTTCCTGTCTCTCAGAAAGAATGTTAGTTTCATCAAATACTACATGCACACTTTCTTCTACACACAAAGTTCTTTTATTGAACACTTTATATGCTTTGCTATGTGAAGAATATCCCAAGAATACTCCCTCATCACTTCTGGGATCAAACTTGCCTAGGGAGTCTTTTCAATTATTGTGCACAAAGCACTTACATCCAAATGCCCTAAGATGAGATATATTTGGTTTTCTCCCTTTAAGTAACTCATAGGGAGTCTTCTCTAGAAGAGGTCTAGTCATGCATCTATTTATAATGTAACATGCAGTGTTTACAGCCTCTGCCCAGAAGCTATGGGGCAGCTTACTAGAAAGAAGCATAGTCCTAGCCATGTCTTCAAGAGTCCTGTTCTTTCTTTCAACTACTCCATTTTGTTGAGGAGTCCTAGGGATAGAAAAATTATGATCTATACCATTTTCATCACAGAATTCAGCAAACTTAGCATTTTCAAATTTAGTTCCATGATCAGACCTAATGGATGCAAGTTGATTTCCTAATTGTTTATGAGTTTTTCTAAGAAAGGCAGTAAACATGTCAAATGCTTCATCTTTAGATGTTAGAAATAGTACCCAGGTAAATCTAGAATAATCATCAACAAGTACCATTACATATTTCTTTCCACCTCTGCTCATGGTTCTCATTGGACCACAGAGATCCATATGGACCAGTTCCAACGACTTGGTTGTGCTTACCATTTTCTTGCTTTTGAAGGATGATCTTACCTGCTTCCCCCTTGCACAAGCCTCACAAACTTTGTCTTCCTTGAACTTGATGTTAGGTAACCCTATCACCAAGTCCTTAGAGACTAATTTGTTTAGCTGATTCAAACTGGCATGACCAAGTCTTTTGTGCCACAGGAGGGGATCATTATCCAGCACACTTAGGCAGGTTAGTTCATTTTCTGATAGAGTAGACAAATCTACAATGTAAATATTGTTAACTCTTTTTCCCTGCAAAACAATCTTGTCAATGGTAAGGTTAATCACAAAGCATTTAGTAGAGGTGAATGCTACAAGGTTACCTCTGTCACACAGTTGTGACACACTGATCAAGCTATATTTCAAGCCATCTATCAAGTAGACATTCTCCATGGAGTGAGAGTCTTTCTTACCTACCTTTCCAACCCCAATAATCTCACCTTTCTTCCCATTTCCAAAGGAGACATTACCTCCCTTTAAGTCCTCAAGTGAAAGGAACTGGTTCTTGCTTCCAGTCATATGTTTTGAGCAGCCACTATCCATGTACCATATTTGGCTACTTCCCTTCACTTGGACCTGCAAAAAGAAATCAGGGGTTAGTCTTAGGAACCCAAACTAGTTTGGGTCCCTTTCTATAGGCAAAAGGATGAATCAAATTCCTTCTTGCCCACCCAGGCAGCTTATTTTTTTCTTGAACAAAAGCTTTGTTCTTTTGACTGGCCTTTTCTTTTGCATTACATTCATTTTTGTAATGGCCACTCTTGCCACAGTGTGTGCAGATTTTGTTCTCAGGAAGAGTGAGGTACTTGCTTTTAGGATCCCACTTTGGTGCTTGAGTCCCATAGCCAAGTCCTCTTTTGTTGCTACTGTGATGCTCTTGCAACCAAGAGAGTGCATCAGAAGCCTTGTTCCATTTGCAAGTTCTGTCTAGTTCATGTTTCACTTTTCCTAGATCTTCTTTTAGTACCTTATCGCTCATCCTTCTTGTACAGCTCATCCTTCATTTTTCCTAAGTTTTCTTATAGGGTGAGATATGTGTGATCAGCCTTCTTCTTTCCTATTCCTAGTTTCAGTTTTAAGTTTTCAGACCTCAGTTCTAGGACATTGGTGTCATGTTTAAGAACCTGGTTCTTCAACTCAGCATTTTTTCTTTCACTCTCATTATCCCTAGACTCTAGATTTTTGCATTTTTCTTTTAGTGTCACACATTCCCTAGACAGTCTTCCTTCTCATTGTTAATTATTTTAGACTCATCAATGAAGTCTAGTAGTAGCTCAGCCAGCCTTTCTTTAGATAGGAATTTAATCTTGTCTTTGAGATAAAGAATACTTACCTCTTGTTCATCATCTGATTCTCCAATAGCCATAAGGGCCTGTTCATCTCCAGCTTCATCTTCTAAGTCCTCATCTGATGTTTCTCCCCAGGCAGCAACCATAGCCTTTGTTGATCCTTTGTTCCTTTTTGGTTGAACCTGTTCCTTCTTCCTGTTCCTTCGTTCAGCCCTTTCTTTCTTCCACTCAACTTCCCATTAAGGGCAGTTCTTGATCATGTGATCAGTTTTACCACACTTGTAGTAACCCTCATTGGTCTGTTTCTCAGGAACCCTTAGTTTGTTGAAGGTTGTACCTCTTGAAAAGCCTTTTCTTCTCATCAGGTACTTTTTAAAATCCCTTGTGATCATAGACATTTCATCATCCTCCAGATCTGAACCTTCAGCAATTCTGAGAGCCAGACTTCTTTCCTTCTTGGGCGTAT
>NW_017694064.1:0-4251 GCF_001879085.1 Nicotiana attenuata | reverse complement strand
GTAGATCAGAGTGGTGGGGCCCAGCCCCGATGTTATGCTCTTCAGGCCAGGCCTGAGGCTGAGGCTTCAGATGCAGTTATTACAGGTACGGTTCTGGTTTGTGATAGAGATGCTTCAGTGTTATTTGATCCGGGGTCTACGTATTCGTATGTATCATCTTATTTTGCCCCGTACCTGGTCATGCCTAGTGATTCATTGAGTATTCCTGTTTATGTGTCTACACCGGTGGGTGATTCTATTGTGGTCGATCGAGTCCATCGTTCTTGTATTGTGGTGATTGGGGGTCTTGAGACTCATGTAGATTTGTTGCTCTTAGACATGGTTGACTTCGATATTATATTGGGGATGGACTGGTTATCACCTTACCACGCTATCTTGGACTGTCATGCCAAGACTGTGACCTTAGTTTTACCGGGAATGCCTCGTTTAGAGTGGAGAGGGACTCCTGGTCATTCTACCCGCAGTGTTATATCGTATGTGAAGGCTCGGCGTATGGTCGAGAAGGGGTGTTTGGCCTATTTGGAATATGTTCGTGATTCTAGTGTTGAGGTCCCTTCTATTGATTCTGTACCCGTTGTTCGTGAGTTTCCTGATGTTTTCCCTTCAGACCTGCCGGGTATGCCACCCGACAGGGATATTGATTTCTGCATTGATTTGGCTCCGGGCACTCAGCCCATTTCTATTCCGCCGTATCGTATGGCCCCACCTGAGTTGAAAGAGTTAAAGGAACAGTTGTAAGATTTGCTTGAGAAGGGCTTCATTAGGCCCAGTGTTTCGCCTTGGGGTGCGCCGGTGTTGTTTGTTAAAAAGAAGGATGGGTCAATGAGAATGTGTATTGATTACCGGCAATTGAACAAGGTTACAGTCAAGAATAAGTATCTGCCGCCGAGGATTGATGATTTGTTCGACCAGCTTCAGGGCGCCAGGGTATTTTCAAAGATTGACTTGCAATCTGGCTACCATCAGTTGAGGATTAGGTCATCCGATGTCCCTAAGACAGCTTTTCGCACTCGGTACGGGCATTATGAGTTCTTGGTTATGTCATTCGGGTTGACAAATGCCCCAGCAGCTTTCATGGATTTGATGAACCGAGTGTTCAGGCCTTATTTGGACTCGTTCGTGATAGTCTTCATTGATGACATATTGATATATTCCCGCAGCCAGGAGGAGCACGAGCAGCACCTTAGAGTGGTTCTTCAGACTCTGAGGGATAGTCGGTTATATGCTAAGTTCTCGAAGTGTGAATTCTGGTTGAGTTCAGTTGCATTTCTGGGTCATGTCATATCAGCAGAGGGTATTCAGGTGGACCCAAAGAAGATTGAGGCAGTCAAGAACTGGCCTAGACCAGCATCAGCTACGGAGATTCGGAGTTTCTTGGGGTTGGCAGGCTACTATCGTTGGTTCGTGGAGGGGTTTTCATCTATTGCAGCCCCGATGACCAGATTGACCCAGAAGGGTGCCCAGTTCAGATGGTCGGATGAGTGTGAGGTGAGCTTTCAGAAGCTCAAGACAGCTCTGACTACGGCACCGGTGTTGGTTTTGCCCACAAGTTCAGGGCCTTATACAGTTTATTGTGATGCTTCCTGTGTTGGGCTTGGGGTTGTGTTGATGCAGGATGGCAAGGTCATTGCCTATGCTTCGAGGCAGTTGAAGATTCATGAGAAGAACTATCTGGTTCATGATTTGGAGTAGGCAGCCATAGTTCACGCATTGAAGATTTGGAGGCATTATCTATATGGCGTGGCATGTGAGGTGTTCACGGATCACAAGAGTCTTCAGTACTTGTTCAAGCAAAAGGAGTTGAATTTGAGGCAGAAGGAGGTGGTTGGAGTTGTTGAAGGATTATGATATCACCATTTTATATCATCCGGGAAAGGCCAATGTGGTGGCCGATGCTTTGAGTAGGAAGTCAGCCAGTATGGGCAGTCTTGCTTATATTCCGGTCGGTGAGAGGCCGCTTGCTTTGGAAGTTCAGGCCTTGGCCAATCAGTTCGTGAGACTGGATGTTTCTGAGCCCAATCGTATGTTAGCTTGCACGGTCGCTCGTTCTTCATTATTGGAGCGTATCCGTGGTCGGCAGTATGATGATCCCCATTTATGTGTCCTTAGAGACACGGTGCAGCGCGGAGGTGCCAGGCAGGTTACCTTAGATGATGATGTAGTTTTGAGATTGCAGGGCCGAGTATGTGTGCCTAATGTGGATGGGCTCCGAGAGTTGATTTTGGAGGAGGCCCATAGCTCCCGGTACTCTATTCATCCGGGTGCCGCGAAGATGTATCAGGATTTACGGCAGCATTATTGGTGGCGTAGAATGAAGAAGGATATCATAGCATATGTGGCTCGTTGTTTGAATTGTCAGCAGGTTAAGTACGAGCATCAGAGGCCTGGTGGTTTATTTTAGAGGATTGAGCTTCCCGAGTGGAAGTGGGAGTGGATCACTATGGATTTTGTTACTGGACTTCCGCTGACTCGGAAGAAGTTCGATGCAGTATGGGTCATTGTTGATAGGCTGACTAAGTCAGCATATTTCATTCCTGTGGCAGTCTCCTATTCTTCTGAGAGGTTAGCTGAGATCTACATTCAGGAGATTGTTCGCCTTCATGGTGTGCCCGTGTCTATCATTTCGGACCGGGGTACGCAGTTTACCTCGCATTTCTGGAGAGCAGTTCAGCAAGAGTTGGGCACACGAGTTGAGTTGAGCACAGCATTTCATCCCCAGACGGACGGTCAGTCGGAGCGGACTATTCAGATTTTGGAGGATATGCTCCGAGCTTGTGTTATTGACTAGGGAGGTTCGTGGGATTAGTTTTTGCCCTTAGCAGAGTTTGCCTACAACAGTTACCAGTCGAGCATTCAGATGGCTCCTTATGAGGCTTTATATGGTAGGCGGTGTCGGTCTCCGGTCGGATAGTTTGAGCCGGGAGAGGCTCGGTTGTTGGGTACAGATTTGGTTTAGGAGGCCTTGGAAAAGGTCAGGATCATTCAGGATAGGCTTCGTTCAGCCCAGTCCAAGCAAAAGAGCTATGCAGACCGCAAGGTTCGAGATGTGGCTTTTATGGTTGGTGAGCGGGTATTGCTCCGAGTGTCGCCTATGAAGGGCGTGATGAGATTTGGGAAGAAGGGCAAGCTTAGCCCTAGGTTCATTGGTCCATTTGAGATTCTTGATCGAGTGGGAGAGGTGGCTTATAGACTTGCTTTGCCGCCGAGCTTATCAGCCGTGCATCCAGTGTTTCATGTGTCCATGCTTCAAAGGTATCACGGTGACCCAGCCCACGTGTTAGATTTCAGCACTGTCCAGTTGGACAAGGACTTGTCTTATGAGGAGGAGCCGGTAGCTATTCTAGACCGGCAGATTCGTCAGTTGAGGCCGAAGAGTTTCCCTTCTGTTCGTGTCCAGTGGAGAGGTCAGCCTCCTGAGGCATCGACCTGGGAGTCCGAGTCCGATATGCGGAGCCGTTATCCACATCTTTTCCCCGACTCAGGTACTTCCTTCTTCTGTTCGTTCGAGGACGAACGGTTGTTTTAGAGGTGGAGAATGTGACGACCCAAAGGGTCATCACCTGTTTTTAATTGAATTCTGTGTCTCCGAGGCCTTGAAAACCTCATTTAGATATGCCTCGATTTGCGTGCACAATCCGAGCGCGTAGCCGGAAAGCTTAAATATGAAATTCTGTGAAAAATACTAAGTTTTAATGTTAAAATGAATAAATTTGACCTTGGTCAACGTTTTGGGTAAACGGACCCGGACCCGTGATTTGACGGTCCCGGAGGGTCCGTAGGAAAATATGGGACTTGGGCGTATGCCCGGAATCGAATTCCGAGGTCCCAAGCCTGAGAAATGAATTTTTTTGTAAAATTATTTTCTGAAATTATTTAAGGAAATTTGAAATGAAAATTGATTAGAACGTGTTGGTATCGGTCCCGTATTTTGGTTCTGGCGCCCGGTACATGTCTTATATATGGTTTAAGTCATTCCTGTGAAATTTGGTTGAAAACGGACGTCGTTTGACGTGATTCGGACCTAAATTGGGAAATTTGATGTTTTATGAAGTTTGAAAGAATTCTTGGGTTTTGAGGTTTAATTCGATGTTTATGATGTTATTTGGCGATTTGATCGCACGAATAAGTCCGTAGGATGTTTTTGAGGTTGTGTGTATATTTGGTTTGGATCCCCGAGGGCTTGGGTGAGTTTTGGATAGGCCACGAGGTGCATTTTTGAACTTAAAAGTTGCTGGTATGAACTGACCTGCA
>NW_017694063.1:0-4251 GCF_001879085.1 Nicotiana attenuata | reverse complement strand
TTAATTGTTTACACCTCTACATGTATTAATTGGAATTTAATTGCTTCATGATTCACTCTTATTGCCTAATTGACTCCTAATTGAGTTAACTGAAGAATTTCTCCTCACCTATTGTCATGCTATCTTTTCACAGTTGCTTATCTTACTTGAGAATTTCATTACACTTCTGAAATTGTTTAGTCTTAAGTGAAGCTAAGATCATCTTCCCTTGATTGAATTTTCGAATATCCTCAAAATTTGTCCAACCTTTAAAAAAAGGAGTTTAGATAATTTATATCTTGTTGACTTGCATTTATTTGGGACTACTTGACTCGTGTTAATCTCCTTGTTATTGACTTGTATATTGTGGGATCGTTGCTACATGTTAGTTTCCACGTTGTTGAACTGTTCCCTTTATGCCAGTATTCTTTTCTGTGGTTACTCCTTGTGAGCTAGTTCTGCCGTTTTCTTGCGATTTACAGTCCGTAAGTTGATTTACTTGTCTTACCTTGTATTATTGTCATTTGTTGTTGTTTTATGTATTGTGGTGATGTACGAGCTTTCTGTTGTGTTGTGACTGTTGTTTTCTATTGGTTGCGCTACATGTTTACTTTGGGACTACGGAACGGTTTTCCGGGAGATCCCCCTGCATATTAACTTTTGGGACTACGGAACTGTATTCCAGGAGATCCCCCTGCATATTTGCTTTTGGGACTACAAGACTACACTCGGGAGACCCCCCTGCGTATTTACTTTGGGACTACTGAACCGTATTCCGGGAGATCCCCCTGCACATTTATGATTTGGAGTACGGGACGGTATCCCGGGAGATCCTCTGAATATTTACTTTGAGACCACGGGATGGTATCCCGGGAGATCCTCTATACATTACGTTTGGGACTACAGGGCGTAGGAGATCCCCTGTTATTATCACTGTGTTCTGAGCTGTTGTTTTCATTGATCCTATCCCTGTGTAAACAATATATGTGTTGTCCGTTCTTGTCCTTATGCTTACTAGTTGGTGCGAACTATGTTAGGACAAGCATACACGTGGTTAATCACCCTTATCGGGTAGGAGGCTCTTTGAGATTTCTGAGTATAGACGTACCCCTCGTTTATTTTCCTTCCATGTGGGGATGACTCTTCGGGCACGCGAGTTGTCAGTATGATTATGAGGTATGATGAGGGCACAAGATGCCAAGTGTTAATGTCCCGGTATTGAGGCCCGTATTGTATGATTATAAGATGAGGTGTCACAGGGTGACTTATATTCGAAGAATATTTATTGAAAAGGTTATATTCGAAAGGTATTCATTATTAGAGGACTATTTCAGAAAGGAATGTTTGCTTGAAGAAGTATAATTCGAAATATTTTTATCGACTGAAAGATTTGAATAATTGATTGAAGTTGTTGGCTATGACCTAATGTGGAAGCTGCTGTAATTGCTGAGTTATGATCTGTCCTTACTGTATTTGTGGATTTCGAATTTGGGTTGTACTTTTGTTCACTTTTATGAGCTTTATCATGGTTTTTCCACTGTTACTTACTGCTTCCTTTCATTATTGTAGTTACTATATTGTTAGCAATATCGTTTAGCCTTCATATATATATCACATTCAGTTGTTTCTATACTTAAATTTGTTCTGCTTGTTAGACTAGTGGGTGTCTTGGCTATTTCTCGTCTCTACTCCACCGAGGTTAGTCTTGATACTTACTGGGCACCGCTGTGGTGTGCTCATACTACACTTCTGCACATTTTTTTGTGCAAATCCAGGTTTTGTTCGCTAGTAGCTGTGCGGATCCTTGCCGAGGAGACTCAAGGTAGCCCTGCTGCTGCGTTCGCAGGCTTTGGAGTCACCTTCCTATTTTATATTCACACTATTGTACTTATTTCCATACGGTTGTGTTTAGAAGTTGTAGCGAAACTCTGTAGAGCTTATGACTTGTACCACGAAACCCAACGGAGTTTTGAGAATTTAAGCTCCATTCAGTGGCGTAAGGTCTGGGACAGCTTCATAATACGAGTATCAACTTTCGTGCATGGTTGAATTCAGTTAACGGATGATTCAGAGAAAAATTAGAAGAAGGAATCTAGTTTTGGGAGTTTAAGTGGTGAGAATTTGACCGGAATTGGACTTCTGAGTAAACGGCCCCAGAATGAATTTTTGATGATTCCAACAGCTTCGTATGGTAATTTTGGACTTAGGCGTGCGTTCGAATTTGTGTTTTGGAGGTCCGTAGCTAATTTAGGCTTGAAATGCCGAAAGTTGAATTTTTGAAGTTTCCGGTTCGATAGTGAAATTTTGATCCGAGGGTCGGAATGGAATTCCGGAAGTTGGAGTAGCTCTATAGTGTTGAATGTGATGTGTGTGCAAAATTTCAGGCCATTCAGGCGAGGTTTGATAGACTTTTTGATCGAAAGCGTAAATTGAGAGTTTTTGGAGTTCTTAGGCTTGAATCCGATGTTAAATTGGTGTTTTGGTGTTGTTTTGAGCATTCCGAGGGTTGGAACAAGTTTTAATGATGTTATGGGATATGTTGGCATGTTTGGTTGAGGCCCCGAGGGCCTCGGGTGTGTTCCGGATGGGCTACGGGTCTTTTTCCCTTGTTTTTGAACTGCTGTTTCTGGTATCTGATATCCTCCTTCGCGTTCGCGAAGCCCCTCCCGCGTTCGCGAAGTGTCTCTGCTGGTCGCCTCATTTTCCTTCTTCGCGTTCGCGTAAAAAGCCTCGCGTTCGCGTGGCTCTATCTCTTCATTCATCGCGTTCGCGTCAGTACATCACGTTCGCGTACTTATGCCATCCCACCCTTCGCGTTCGCGTACTAGTTCACGCATTCACGAAGAGCAACCTCTGGGCCATAATATTTTTCCTTCTTCGCATGCGTGTGCGTGCTGTCGCGTTTTCGAAGCACATCTGGGCAGCCTTCATTTTTCTTCTTCACGAACGCGGCACTTCCTCCGCGTTCGCAATGCTTTAATATCTGGGCAGAATATAAGTTATCCAAATCGAGGGTTAGGCCATTTTTAACATTTTTTGAGTTCTAGAGCTCGGTTTTGGGCGATTCCTTGTGGGTTTTTCAAGCAAAACGTTTGGGTAAGTGTTCTTAACATAGAATTGATTACATTCCATGAATTTGTCTTCATTTTTATCATTTAATTTGTGATTTTAGTTGAGGAAAATGTTGGTTTTTGAAGGAAATTCCTAAAACGAAAAAAATAGTGATTTGAGGGGCCAAATGGTATCGGAATTTAATAAATTTTGTATGGTTGAACTCATATTGGAATGGGTATTCGGATTTTGTAAAATTTGTCGGGTTCCGAGGTGCGGGCCTGGGGGGTCGACTTTTGGACCAATTTTTAGATTTTGTCAAAGATTGAAACTTTATGATCCGGAATAGTTTCTTATGTGTTTTATTTGTACTTTGAAGTTAATTTGGTTAGATTTGAGCCGTACGGAGGTCTTTTCACCCGAGAAGTGCATTTTTGAGCATTGGTTTGTCGTCTTTGAGGTAAGTATCTTGCCTAACCTTGTGTGGGGGACTTCCCCTTAGGTTTGAGTCTTCTATGTTGATTGTAGTTCGCGTACGCGAGGTGACGAGTGCGTGCTCGGACTTAATTGTGGAAAATTGGCTTCTTAGGATTCTTAGGTCTTTATATTCACTATGTAGGAATGTGTTATTGACATGACTGAGTATCCTATTTAATTGTTTACACCTCTACATGATTAATTGGAATTTAATTGCTTCATGATTCACTCTTTTGCCTAATTGACTCCTAATTGAGTTAACTGAAGAATTTCTCCTCACCTATTGTCATGCTATCTTTTCACAGTTGCTTATCTTACTTGAGAATTTCATTACCCTTCTGAAATTGTTTAGTCTTAAGTGAAGCTAAGATCATCTTTCCTTAATTGAATTTTCGAATATCCTCAAAATTTGTCCAACCTTAAAAAAAAGGAGTTTAGATAATTTATATCTTGTTGACTTGCATTTATTTGGGACTACTTGACTCGTGTTGATCTCCTTGTTATTGACTTGTATATTGTGGGATCGTTGCTACATGTTAGTTTTCCCGTTGTTGAACTGTTCCCTTTATGCCAGTATTCTTTTCTGTGGTTACTCCTTGTGAGCTGGTTCTGTCGTTTCCTTGCGATTTACAGTCCTTAAGTTGATTTACTTGTCTTACCTTGTATTATTGTCATTTGTTGTTGTTTTATGTATTGTGGTGATGTACGAGCTTTCTGTTATGTTGTGAATGTTATTTTCTGTTG
>NW_017694062.1:0-4252 GCF_001879085.1 Nicotiana attenuata | reverse complement strand
AAATTGTTAAACTAATAAAGAGGGAGGGGGGGGGGGGTCCTAGGTTTATATATTACATGGATCATTCGCACAACACTGGTACTCAATTGTACGCATAGTGTTATCGTGTAATCATCATCTCCATGTCTACCCTTTCCCACCCCGTTAAGTTATTGGAGCGCGGAATGGTATCGTTTGCCTATCGCATGCTATTACCCGTCCCAAGCTATCAGTCCCGGGGCATTAGGACTACTAATCCTAAAAGGTGGAGAAAGGGATGGGGGCCTTTATGGAGTTTTAAAGGACAAAAATTCTAATCGACATTCAAAAACAAGTAACAAGTAGGGGGAATGAACAGACAAACAGGTAAGGCTCACATAAACCCCGTAAATCAGATAACATATAGTTTAGCATGCCTTTACACATACTGGTTTAGTCTTTTAAAATTAAAAATTAAGCAGCGAGCGAACTGGTTCGATACATACGTTTAGACAGGAAGCCCACATTAGGCAACTTGGATCCAATTGTCAGAACTTAAGGTATTTTAAGCGAGTGATTTAGAAAGTACTGGTTCTAGAAAAGTAGTCTAATGCCGGAAAGTACGGACTGCAGTCAGTTTAGAAATAAGTTGTAAGAGAATCATGAGTATAAACCATAAAAGGAGTTCCGGAATCAGAAATACTTAAGGAAAGAGTAAACTGCACAACTGTTTTAAAGACAATTTTAGGAAGACCAAAACTTAGTTGGAAAATGTTTAGGCAGAATTTTAGAAAGAAACCATTTCAGAAGAGGTGCTGATTTGAAGAACTCAAATATATACTGATTCAAAAGAGTTTTCGTCAAAAGATTGAGGCTGAAAACATTAAGACATTAGAGACCAGTTAACAGATTGTTATTGCTTAGGAAGAATCGGACGAACTTGATGCGGAATCCTATGATAGCCCCTTTTACTAGATTCCCCGAGTTCTATACAAGTTATTACAACCCAATGAATCAACTGAAATAATAGAAATACATCAAAAACTAACAGCTAGATCCAAGCAGCCTAATTCAATCTTAATGTCCAATAATATGTATTTAACCAACTCCGGGGTCCAGATCTCCAAAGCCTTCTCATTATCCAGGGCGTTTCAAAGTTTCAAGGAACCTTAGGGATTCCAGGCATTGCTTACACCCAGGATGCCATTATGAACAGGATGGTGCAGTGTGGAATAGCCAGCCCTCAAGCATCCAAGTTCAGAGGGAGCTCAGGGGTCCCAAAGCATGGCTTGCAAGAGAGGGTCAAAACTTATAGCTAGGAGTAAGTGCAAAGTGAAAGGGAATTAAGGGGCCATGACAAGTGATGGTCATACCTAGCCATAAGGTAGGCTGGCACACCCCTGACCACTTGCTAGATGAACAAGTTAGGAGCAGACCTTTTGATGGTCAGACAAACGTCTGGATAGTGATTAGGACACTATCAGACCTAAGTCAAGGTTTAATCACATAGTGGGGAGAATGGGAAGTGGGAATTGATTGAGTTAAGGAGTTCAATGAACCCAGTTCAGGATCATAGAAATCAATATTGGGGTGCTGCTATGCCCTGAACAATAAACTCACATACAAAGGGGTAAAAGGGGTAAGGGAATTCATAAAGCATCATATTCACAACAAACAAACAGCTGCATAGATTATTTAAATGCTGGACTGTAAGAGAAAGCGAAACACGTTATAATATGCTAGAAAACATGTGGACAGAATTAAACACATTGTTCTTGGGGCGTATAAACTAATTGAAACATACCGGTATAGAAGTAAAGAATGCAGAAGAAAGCGAGCAAAGTCCACAGCAGTGTGAGTATCAGAAAGAGAGAGTGAAAGGGAATTGTGAACTCAGATTGTATTCTGTGTTCGTGTGTAAAAGTGTAGAAGGGCAGCCTCCTTTATAGTGTAGAAAACAAGTAAGAAAAAAGGTAAGAGAATTGTTTCGAAATCAATCACATAAGGTTTCCCTTCAGTTAAGGGATTTGATTCAAACGGGCAAAACAATTAAGGAAAGGGTCTGATTTAAAAAATCTTTCCAAAGTAGTATAACAGGGGTAAATACACAAAGGACTATATAAGGAAATAGTTTAGTAGTACACGGTTTGGGCAAAACAAGGAAAGACAATCAATCAACAGCCAGTAAAATCAGGATTTGAGTCTTAGTATGAATGAACCCAACCAGGAAAGGTGAAGAGGGGCTTACTTTAAAGAAAAATCATCAACACTCAATCAGACCCCTCAAAAAAGGGACTCGGAATCAATCACAGGCTGGCCAAAGGCCTTTTGAAAAAGGAGAATGTCATATAAAAAGCATGCAGAGACAAGAGAGAATTGTTGTAAAACTAGCAAGAAATCAGAGTAACCAAGGAGGTTAGGTTCACAGACTCGGAATGAGTCTGAAAGAGAATCAGGGTTATAAGTGGAACCCTAGTCCAAACACAAGGTCAAGCTTGTCAAAAAACCCCAAATACTAGGGTTTCTGACTCGAATCAGATGCATAGATGAGAAAACAACAAATAGAATAGACTCAGTAGTCTCTTTCTTAAACAAACAGCAAGTTTGAAACATAGGGAATACATTCAGGAAAAGCTTGTCACTCAAAAAAATTTAGAATCGAAAAAGTGATGCAGGTTTAGGAAAACAGTAGATGGAGCATGCTTAGGAAGAACTTGGTAAAAATCTGATAAAGCAAGTAAACATAAAGAACCCAGTAGGAGATACATACAATAAAAAATCACATAGCAGAGATAATCATGCGAGCTCAGGCTAAAGGCACAGGACAGATGCAAAGCATAGAATGATCATGCTTAACAGAAAGAAAAAGCGGAAGATTAAATACGTGCGTAGCATTGAAGAAACATACGAGATAAACACAGATGAAACACACATAAAGAAAAGAGAAGAAAGAACCAGAAAGTTTTTTCCAGAAACCCTAATTTGAAAATCAAATGATTTTAAAAGAAAAATTGGGGGAAAACCCTTGAAATATCGAATATAGCACAGATATAGCATAGATCTAAAAGAAAACAAACAGAAAAATCTCGAATAGCTCTAGGTTTCTCTGAAACCCTAGAAATGAGAAGGCTTGGAAAGGGTCTGGTCTCGAACAGATCAGAGCCATAGCTAGGCTCTTAAAGCTCGAACACATCGGGACATGGCTGGAGAAGCCACAGAACCACAGATCTACAATGGATCTGAACGGACTTTATCGAGGTCAGGCCTCGAAATCTCGAACAACCACGGTTTGGGGGAAAGGAAGGTAAGCACAGGATGTCCATGGCCGGAGAAGCCATGGACTCCGATGAGATTGGTCGGAGAAGACGGCGGAGGCGATTAGGGTTTCGAGTGCTAGGGAGCGTTTGAGAGGAGGAGAGAGTTTGGGGGCGGCTGTCTGAGAGAAATGAGGGTTAGGGTTAGGTCGTTTGGGATTAAAAAAGGAAAGGGTCATTTGTGGCCGTTGATCAAAAGGATCAACGGCCTGGATTCAAAAGAATCCCGGGCGGGTTTAGTTTAATGGGTCAGGGGTTGGGGTTAAATTAGAATTGGGCTGGCCCAATTGGGCATTAGGATTGGGGTCAATTGGGGTTAAGATTGAAATGAAATTGAGGTTATAATTGAAATGAAATGTGGCCAAAATTGAAATAGCCAATATTCCCCTGTTATTTTATAAAAATAGTAAAAAATGATTTTAAAAGAAAATTGAAGATGCTGAACCAATTAATAATATATATGTATTAATTTAAAAATATTAGAACTAATTTTACAATTATAAAACACTATTAATCGTAAAATAGGCTATAATTGCCTTTATATGCAATTAGCTTTAAAATACCAAACAAATTTGTAAAAATATACAAAAAAATTACCTTAATTATATTTGGTGTAAATATGAGAATAAAATAAGTTATTCACAAAAAATGATAATTTTGGGAATAATTATTGGATTTTGTACTGTTAAAATAGACAATAAATTGATTTAAAATAAGGAAAAATACCAAAACTCTTGGGAATGCTTATATATGCATGTATATGCTATTTTGAGGATATTTTGAGTACATAAAAATACTTAGGGAAAAATTGGGTATCAACATGCTTCAGTGAAGGTTCAGTGGCGGGGCCAGCCGGCCGAGGAGGCGACTTGGGAGAGCGAGCAGGACATGCGCAACCAGTACCCTCATCTTTTCACTACTTCAGGTATGTTCTCTATGCTCGTTCGAGGACGAACAAATGTTTAAGTGTAGGAGGATGT
>NW_017694061.1:0-4253 GCF_001879085.1 Nicotiana attenuata | reverse complement strand
ACGAGGCTAGACCAGACTACCAGATAAACCTGTGCAGATATATATACAAGTACAACAAAATAATAGCGGAAGGTAAACAATTAAAACTGGGAGGGGAACATGCTTATGAGGTAGCAGATAAAACGGAATATCAGGAATAACAAAAGAAACTACATTTGATTTCATCTAACACAGAATAAGGGAAAACAAACCACTTTCACTTGTTTCAATTTCCTCTCGTTGCAGGCGTGCAACTCGATCCCATTTCTCATAATATCACGTGGTAGGCGTACCACTCGATCCCATTTCATAATATCACGTGGTAGGCGTACCACTCGATCCCATTTCACAATATCACGTGGTAGGCGTACCACTCGCTCCCATTTCATAATATCACGTGGTAGGCGTACCACTCGCTCCCATTTCATAGTATCACGTGGTAGGCGTACCACTCGCTCCCATTTCATAGTATCACGTGGTAGGCGTACCACTCGCTCCCATTTTATAATATCTCGTGGTAGCGTACCACTCGCTCCATTCATAGTATCACGTGGTAGGCGTACCACTCGCTCCCATTTTATAATATCTCGTGGTCGGCGTGCCACACGATCCCATTTCATAATATCTCGTGGTAGGCGTGCCACACGATCCCAGTTCTTTCAACACAATACACAAAATAATCCCGGCCAGGGAGAAAGATGTTATAATAAACTATCCCGGCAAGGGAACAAGATAATATAATAAACCATCCCGGCAAGGTAACAAGATAATATAATAAGCTATTCCGGTAAGGGAACAAGATAATATAATAAACTATCCCGGCAAGGGAGATCCAGCTATAACCAAACTTACTCAATTTCTACTTAACACAATTAAATCAATACTCAGTCTCATCAATTACTGGCTCAGTGTTAAAGATTTCCAACCAAGTCCTCATAAACAACAATTAAGAATTCGATAATATATCAATTCAGGACTCACGGTCATGCTCGACACCAGTGTATAGATACTCGTCACCATGCCTATACACCGTACTCGACAAATAGCAATTAGCAAATAAGACTACTCCTATTCCCTCAAGCCAAAGTTAGACCAAACACTTACCTCAACTTCCACGGCTAAATCAATCCACAACGACCGCTTTCCCTCTCGAATTCGGCTCCAACTCAATCAAATATATGAAATAACAACTTTACAACATTAATATAAGCAAAACAAATCAAACCCAATGCCTAAATATAGTTTTCTAAGCCTTCTTCCCAAAATTCTAAAAATCGACCCCGGGCCCGCTTGGTCAAAACACGAGGTTCGGACCAAATTCATATCACCCATTCCCCCACGAGCCCGGATATACAATTTGTTTTCAAATTCGACCCAAAACGAGGTCTAAATAAAAGAAAATTGAAAAGCCCTAACTCTACCCATTTTCCCCAATTTCAACCCTAGATAATATGATTTGAGCTTAGGAATTTGATAAATGATGATGGAAAATGAAGGAGACAAGTTAAACAATACTTACCCAAGAAGCTTTGATGAAGAAATGCCCTAACAATCGCCCAGAAGCTTTGGAGAAGAAAGGGTTCGTGTATTTTTTGAATAAAACCCGACACTGTTATGTTTTTATGACTTAAAAATCGCTGGGTGAAATTACCCTACGCGTTCGCGACAGTAGGGTCGCGTTCGCGAAGGGCAGAAATTGACAACCATCGCGTTCGCGAGTGGAAAAGTGCGAACACGAAGAGGAAAAATTTTGGGGTCCAAAGTTTGGCCTACGCGAACGCGTGAGGCCTTATGCGAATGCGCTAAAGGGGGACCGTAGACTTACGCGAACGCGAGTACAGTTACGCGAACGCGAAGGAGGAGAATCTAAGGCATCGCGAACGCGGGAGAGAGAGCGCGAACGCGAAGAAGGAAATGCCTGGGCTCCTATTGCAGAATTTCTGCAACTTTTTCTAAGTTCTAAAACTTCTCGGAACACCTCCGAAACACTCCCGAGCCCTCGGGGCTCCTAACAAAACACACACACAAACTCGACAACATCCTACGAACTTCAGCGTGCGATCAAATCGCCAAAATAACATCAAAAACGAGGAATCAAACCTCAAAATCATCACTTTTTCATCAAACTTCATAAACTTTTTTTTTTTAGATATTTAGGTCCGAAACACGTCAAATGACGTCCGATTTCAACCAAATTTCATAGAAAGCGCTTAAACCACATATTAGACCTGTACCGGGCGCCGGAACCAAAATACGGGCCCGATACCAACACGTTCTAATCAATTTCCTTTTAAAATTTCCATGTTAATTTTTGAAAAACAATTTCAAAGAAAAATTCATTTCTCGGGCTCTCGACCTCGGTATTCGACTCCGGGCATATGTCCGAGTCTCATATTTTTCTACGGACCCTCCGGGACTGTCCAATCACGGGTCCGGGTCCGTTTACCCAAAATGTTGACCAAAGTCAACTTTATTCATATTAATATCAAAATTCATCAATTTTTACACAGAATTTATATTTAAGCTTTCCGGCTACGCACCCGGACTGCGCACGCAAATCGAGGCAAGCGTAAATGAGGTTTTCAAGGCCTCGGAGACACAGAATGAGTGAGAAAATAGGTGATGACCCTTTGGGTCGTCACATTCTCCACCTCTAAAACAATCGTTCGTCCTCGAACGGACAAAAGAAAGAAGTACCTGAGTCGGGAAATAGATGAGGATAACGGCTCCGCATATCAGAATCGGACTCCCAGGTCGATGCCTTAGAGGCTGACGTCTCCACTGAACTCGTACTGAAGGAAAACTCTTCGATCTCAACTGTCGAACGTGCCGGTCTAGAATAGCCACCGGCTCCTCCTCATAAGAGAGATCCTTGTCCAACTGGACAGTGCTGAAATCTAACACGTGGGCTGGATCGCCGTGATACCTCCGAAGCATGGAGACGTGAAAAACTAGATGCACGGCTGACAAGCTAGGCGGCAAGGCAAGCCTATAAGCCACCTCTCCCACACGGTCGAGAATCTCAAATGGACCAATGAACCTAGGGCTAAGCTTGCCCTTCTTCCCAAATCTCATCACGCCCTTCATAGGCGACACTTGGAGCAATACCCGCTCACCAACCATGAAAGCTACATCCCGAACCTTACGATCTGCATAACTCTTTTGCCGCGACTAAGCCGAACGAAGCCTGTCCTGAATGGTCTTGACCTTGTCCAAGGCCTCCTGAACTAAATCTGTACCCAATAACCGAGCCTCTCCTGGCTCAAACCATCCAACTGGAGACCGACATCGCCTACCATACAACGCCTCATACGGAGCCATCTGAATGCTGGACTGGTAGCTGTTGTTGTAGGCGAACTCTGCTAAAGGCAAAAACTGATCCCACGAACCTCCAAAGTCGATAACACAAGCTCGGAGCATATCCTCCAAAATCTGAATAGTCCGCTCGGACTGACCGTCCGTCTGAGGATGAAACGCTGTGCTCAACTCAACCCGTGTGCCCAACTCTCGCTGAACTGCACCCCAGAAACGTGAGGTAAACTGCGTACCCCGGTCCGAAATGATAGATACCGGCACACCATGAAGGCGAAAAATCTCCCGGATATAAATCTCAGCTAAACTCTTGGATGAATAAGAGACTGCCACAGGAATGAAATGTGCTGACTTGGTCAGCCTATCAACAATAACCCATATTGCATCGAACTTCTTCCGAGTCAACGGAAGTCCGGTAACGAAATCCATGGTAATCCTCTCCTACTTGCACTCGGGAAGCTCAATCCTCTGAAATAAACCACCAGGCCTCTGATGCTTATACTTAACCTGTTGACAGTTCAAACGTCGAGCTACATATGCAACAATATCCTTCTTCATCCTGCGCCACCAATAATGCTGCCTCAGATCCTGATACGTCTTCGCGGCGCCCGGGTGAATAGAATACCGAGAACTATGGGCCTCCGCTAAGATCAACTCTCGAATCCCATTGACATTGGGCACACAAACTCGCCCCTGCAATTTCAAAACACCATCGCTATCTAAGGTCACCTTCGTGGCACCTCCACGCTGCACCTTGTCTCTCAGGACACACATATGGGGATCATCAAACTGCCGATCACGGATACGCTCCAATAATAAGGAACGAGCGATCGTGCAAGCTAACACTCTGCTAGGCTCAGAAATATCCAACCTCACAAATCGATTGGCCAAGGCATGAATATCTAAAGCAAGCGGTCTCTGGCTGACCAGAATATAGGCAAGACTACCCATGCTGGCGGACT
>NW_017694060.1:0-4254 GCF_001879085.1 Nicotiana attenuata | reverse complement strand
CGAGATTGAATGAAAATAACAGTTCAGCTTGCTCCTGAAGAAAAGAATATGCAACAAGAGACTGAGACAGTAATTGAACCAGTCAGTGAGACAGCAGCAGAACCAATAGTTGAGACAGTAGCGGAGAAGGAGAGATCCCAAGTGATTGGGAAGAAAAGACATCCTGCACCATTCCCGCAAAGGTTGGCCAGGCATCAGAAGGAGGAGCAGTACAAAAAGTTTCTAGAAATGCTCAAACAAATTCAGATAAACATTCCACTGATTGAAGCTCTAAAAGAGATGCCAGGATATGCTAAAATGATGAAGGACTTGATGTCTCGGAAGTTTGACTTTCAAGACTTGTCGACAGTGACACTCACTCAGACATGTAGCGCAGTGGTATCTAGACCCGTTGCTGAAAAGCTATCTGATCCGGGTAGTTTTACAATTCCATGCACCATTGGGAACTACGCATTTGCCAAGGCTCTTTGTGATTTAGGGGCCAGCATCAATCTCATGCCCCTGGTCATTTATAAGAGGTTAGGCATTGGCAGAGCTCGACCTACTTCTATGTTGTTGCAGCTGGCCGACAGGACTGTTAAGCGTCCATTTGGGATTCTTGATGATGTGCTTATTCAGGTGGGGAAATTCGTGTTCCCTGCAGATTTTGTAATCTTGGATTGCAAAGTGGATGAAGAAATTCCCATAATTCTAGGACGACCTTTCTTGGCCACGGGGAGAGCTTTGATTGATTGCGAGACTGGGGAGCTTAAGATGAGGCTCGATGATGAAGAAATTATATTCAATGTGCAGAAATCGATGAGGCGACCAAGTGAGTTTGCAAATTGTTCTCTTATTGATGCAGTAGATGTAATTGTAGAGGCTGATGACGAGGCTTTGACAATCGAGGACCCCCTTGCTGCATGCTTGACAAACTTGAATGAAGTGAATGGTGAGGATTTGGGGGAATGGGTGTTGGCACTAGAAGGTAAAGGGTTCGGGGAGAGAAATCTGGAGTTTGAGCCCTTGCACTTAGAAAAGAGAGAGACCCCTCCAGCTAAACCATCAATCGAAGAACCCCCTAAGCTGGAATTAAAGCCTTTGCCATCCCATCTCAGGTATGAATTTTTGGGCCCTGACTCCACATTACCTGTTATTATCTCATCTGGTTTGTTAGATGTGCAGGTTCAACAGCTTTTACAGGTACTAAGGGAGTGCAAAACTGCCATTGGGTGGACCATGGCAGATATCAAGGGGATCAGCCCCGCCTACTGCATGCACAAAATTCTGCTGGAAGAGGGGCACAAACCTTCCAGGGAACATCAGAGACGGCTAAATCCAAACATGAAGGAAGTGGTGAAGAAAGAAGTGATAAAATGGTTGGATGCGGGAATCATTTTTCCAATTTCTGACAGTAGCTGGGTTAGCCCAGTTCAATGTGTGCCTAAAAAGGGTGGCATGACGGTGGTAAAGAATGACAACAATGAACTTATATCAACCAGAACTGTCACAGGCTGGAGAATCTGCATGGATTATAGAAAGTTGAATCTGGCCACCAGAAAAGACCACTTCCCACTTCCTTTCATTGATCAAATGCTGGATAGATTGGCAGGGAGGTCACACTTTTGCTTCTTGGATGGGTACTCAGGGTACAATCAGATCTCCATTGCCCCTGAGGATAGAGAAAAGACCTCCTTCACATGCCCGTACGGAATTTATGCTTTCAGGAGGATGCCCTTTGGTCTATGCAATGCACCCGCCACATTCCAAAGGTGCATGATGGCCATATTTACTGACATGGTAGAAGATATAATGGAGGTGTTCATGGATGACTTCTCAGTGGTGGGGAATTCATTTGAGGACTGCCTAGTAAATTTGACGCGTGTGCTGAAACGATGCATTGAGACTAACTTGGTTCTGAACTGGGAAAAGTGTCATTTCATGGTACAAGAAGGTATAGTCTTGGGACACCGAGTGTCAAGCAAAGGAATAGAGGTTGATAGAGCAAAGGTTGATGTCATAGCAAAGCTGCCACCGCCAACATCAGTCAAAGCCATAAGGAGCTTTCTTGGACATGCCGGATTCTACCGGAGGTTCATTAAAGACTTCTCCAAAATTGCCAACCCTCTCTGTAAGTTGTTAGAGAAAGATCACCCTTTTGTATTTTCTGATGAATGCAGGGTAGCTTTTGAGGAGTTGAAGCAAAGGCTGGTCACAGCACCCATAATCGTTGCCCCAGACTGGGAGCAACCGTTTGAATTGATGTGTGATGCCAGTGACTATGCGGTGGGGGCAGTGCTGGGCCAGCGGAAGGACAAATTGATGCACCCCATTTACTATGCTAGTAGGACACTGAGTGGAGCCCAGTTGAATTACACAGAGACAGAGAAAGAGATGCTAGCTGTGGTATTTGCTTTTGACAAGTTTCGGTCCTACCTAATAGGATCCAAGGTAATCGTATACTCTGACCATGCAGCTCTTAGATACTTAATAGAAAAGAAGGACTCTAAGCCACGCCTGATTCGTTGGGTGTTGCTACTGCAAGAGTTCGATCTTGAAATTCGTGACCGTAAGGGCACTGAAAATCAAGTCGCTGATCACCTATCACGACTTGAAGGAGCTGAGAATGTAGTAGAAGTGGAAGAAATTATGGAAACCTTTCCAGATGAGCAGTTGCTCGTTACCACTCATCAGGAAGCGCCTTGGTATGCAGATTATGCTAATTACCTGGCCAGTGGTATTGTTCCTTACGACCTGTCATCGGTCCAGAGGAAGAGATTCTTTCGCGAAAGCCAATGGTATTACTGGGATGAGCCCTACCTGTTTAGAATATGCCTTGATAACATGATCCGGAGATGCGTCCCCGAGATCGAACAATCTTCTGTCTTGCAGGCTTGTCACGCGTCAGCGTATGGCGGTCACTTTGGAGGCATCAGGACGGCAGCTAAGGTGCTAGAGGCCGGATTTTTCTGGCCAACGGTATTTAAGGATGCTCACTCATGGGTCAAGAGCTGCAATGAATGTCAACGCTCTGGGAACATTTCCCGGCGTCATGAGATGCCCATGAACCCAGTTCAAGAAGTGGAAGTGTTTGATGTTTGGGGGATAGATTTCATGGGTCCCTTCATTAGCTCCTATGGCAATAAATACATTCTTGTTGCTGTAGATTACGTGTCCAAGTGGGTGGAAGCTGCTGCATTACCTACCAATGATGCTAAGGTGGTAGTCGGGTTTCTAAAGAAGAACATATTCACCCGCTTTGAGACACCACGTGCAATTATCAGTGATGGAGGAACTCATTTCTGTAACCGAGCCTTCGAGAAGTTGTTGGCTAAATATGATGTGCGCCACAAGGTGGCTACTCCGTACCACCCACAGACCAGTGGACAGGTTGAGGTGTCCAACAGAGAGATCAAGAGCGTACTGGCAAAAACTGTAAATGCTACAAGAACTGACTGGGCAAGGAAGCTGGATGATGCACTATGGGCCTACAGGACAGCATTCAAGACACCAATTGGTATGTCACCATATAAGCTGGTGTTTGGGAAGGCTTGTCACCTACCTGTAGAACTGGAACATAAAGCATGGTGGGCATTGAAACACCTGAACTTAGACTTAGAAGCTGCGGGCACGTCGAGAGTCACAGAATTACATGAGCTAGAGGAGTTTCGGTATCTTGCTTTCGAGAGCACAAGGTTGTATAAAGAGAAAATGAAAAGGCTTCACGATCAGAACATTATTGAACGAAATTTCAAATCTGGGGACAGGGTACTGCTTTATAACTCAAGACTGCGGTTATTCCCAGGTAAGTTAAAGTCAAGGTGGTCTGGACCATTTCGCGTGGTTGAAGTGTTTCCATCTGGAGCTGTAGAGGTTTCTACTGAAGATGACTCTCGTACATTTCGAGTCAATGGTCAGCGATTGAAATTGTATGTTGGTATGCACGAGCCTAAGGAGATGACCGAGATGCATTTGACCGAACCTCAGAGGTCGAGCTAACCTAAACCTCGCTTACATAAATCGTGCCGCGACGTTAAATCAGGCGCTACATGGGAGGCAACCCACGACATTGTTGTAATTGTAATCTTAAAAAAAAAAAAAAAACTGGGCGTTAGAATCAGAGAGGGGCCTCGACCGCGGTTCCACTGCGACCGCGGTGAAACCGCGGTCAAAAGGCCTCGCGGAAACTCACTGTCGCGGTTCCACCGCGACCGCGGCAGAACCGCGGCAGATGCAGAAGCGGCCAGGTAAGTACGTTTTCTTTTATTTTTTCTT
>NW_017694059.1:0-4254 GCF_001879085.1 Nicotiana attenuata | reverse complement strand
ATTCTCTCTCAGAAACCCTAGCCACCTCCCTCCACTTCCACCCCAAAATCGCCTAAATCCATGGCTTCCAAAGCCATTAAAGGCCTGTACCTGCCTCCTATAACACCTACATGCTCGATTAATAGGGTTTCAAGGCCATATTTGAAGAAGCTTGGTCCAGACCTTGGTCTATTTCGGTGCTATGCTGTCTCCGGTCATCTTCGACCTTGCTCCGGCCAGCCATGGCTATTCAAGCCTGACTCTTGGCTCCTCCTACTCAGATCAATGACTTTCCAAGCCTTTCTCACCATCTGGGTTCTTCTGAAACCCTAACCTTTGAGGTTCTTCTATTTCTTTTAGATCCGTTGTAGATCTGTGTTTTCTCTAAGCTCCTAAACATTTTCTCATGATTTCTTTCAAAACTCTACTTTCAGAACCTTTGTCTTTTCTGACTTAGGTTTTTTTGTTACTTTATTTCGAAGCTCTTCTGATTTTTTAAACATGTCTACTGTGTTTCTTACGTTGTTCTTCTACTGTGTTTCTTATGTTGTTCTTCTACTGTGTTGCATGTCTACTGTGTTTCTTATGTTGTTCTTCTACTGTGTTGCTCTTCTGCTGTGTTTCTTTATGTTGTTCTGCTACTGGAATATGCATGTTAAAAGTCTTAGTTCCCTTTTGAGATTTCTGAACTTATTTCGTTAGTATTTCTACCTGATTTACTTGCTTTCATCTCTACATTCGATTGATGGTGAAAACCCTAAATTTGGGGATTCATTCGAGTTTCGAGACTATTTGCTATGTGATTCGCTTGTTCTTCATCTCTGAACTTGTTTGGTTTCAAAGCCCTAATTTCTTTGAACCTATTCGAGTTTCTGAAAGTTGTTTCATCTACTGCTCGATTGAATTTCTGAATCTTTTGTTTCTCTATATGATTCTAACTTCCTGCTAAACTCTCCTTTACTTGACCCTTTGGCATGCTATTTGATACTTTCTCTTCTCTGTTACTGAGTAACTGAAATCGATCTATGTGACTACCTGTGTTTTCTACTATATGATGTTCCTCTTTGTCCTAAATTCAGCCTTGCCTGCTTAATACTTATATACTCTTTTATATGTTAAGTTTCCCTCTAAAATGACCTTCAATTTGGGACTGATTTCAGACCTCCTTGTGTAAGTCTGATTGATTCTTTCCTTGTTTTACTGATTTCCCTGATTCTTGGGTTGATTTGAAAACTTTCCCTTAGCCTTTCGATTCTCCTATTTATGACTTGGTTTGTTTATAATTTCAAATACCTAACTCCTTGATTTACTATGTACTGGTTGGTTTATTCTGTTTCTTACCTTATTTGGTTAACCGTGTATTTCAAAGATTCTTCATTAATTCTTCCCTTAGTTAAACCCCTATGTATTTACCCCTAATTGCCTACTTTGCACAAGGTGCTTACTTGATTTCTTTCCTTAAAAGTTTTCTGCCCATTACCGTTTAAGTTTGAACTTCTTAATTAAAGGAAGCCCTTGTACTTATTTATTTTAATTGGTACATAGTTCCATAATTACTACTAAACTATGATTCTTGCCTTATTTGCTACCTATTTGCAAACTATAAATACCCTGGTCTTTCATTAACACAAAGACACACGAACACTCTGAGTTCTTAAAAATCACTTACACTCAAAAACTTTTCTCTCCTGCTTTACTACTTCTACTGTGGCCTGCCTTCAAGCCCTGCTACTTGCTTTTACTGTATTTTTCTCTTTGAACTGGTATGTCCTGATTTAGATTTTCAGCAATCACAAACAATGTGTTTACTTAATACCTTTACTTGCATGTCTGCCTACTGTTTGTGTTTAGTTTAGTGTTTACTTTAGCATGCTATAATTTCCTCCTATTATGAATCCCAAACCCCCTACCCCAATGTGTTTGATGCTAATGGTTTGTTTGAGACATGACATTATTGAGTATAATTGTCTATGGCTCAAACTTGATTCCCCTGGAATCATAACCTCTATGTCACCATCATATGTTGTGTATTCTTGTTGATTCTGTAAGCATAGCAGCACTCTCTATTGCTGTGCATGCCCAGGATTAGCTAATGCCTAAGCACATAGGTTCTTTGGCAATTTCCCCAATCCCTGAACCTTTCGTATGACTTGTTTATGGCTGTTTCCCAGCACATCTCCCCCTCTTCTTTACTTTCTTAGTTCTTTAAAACTCTGTTTCTGCACTTGCACTCTCTCTTAGACTTTAAGTTCTGCTCCCCTCTTGTGAGCCTTGCCTTGGGACCCATTGAGCTCCCTCTGAACTTGGACACTTGAGGGTTGGCCCTGCCATACTGCACTTGTCCCTATTCTGGTAATACAATTTGGGTGTGAGCACTGCCCGGAGTCCTATTGATGCTCTTAGGGAACTCTGACACACTCAAATTGGAGAAAGGCTTTGGATCAGTGGTCTTTGGGTTGGTCTATCTGATAATTCAGGCAGGAAGTCAAGAATCAGGCCTTTTAGGATTGTAATTATTTTTTTTGTATTTTTCTGATGTATTTGTTACTCGGGTTTGTAATAATTTATAAAGAATACTCGGGGTTGGCTAGTGAAACAGGGTTGGGGTAGCTATGCATGCAAAAAGGGTAGAAATCATGCCTATAGGTTTATTGCAATTCTGCATATTCAAATACATATAGAAATCATGCCTATAGGTCTATTACAATTCTGCATATTCAAATACATATAGAAATCATGCCTATAGGTCTATTACAATTCTGCATATTCAAATACATATAGAAATCATGTCTATAGGTGTATTCTAATTCTGCATACTCAATACATGTAGAAACCATGTCTATAGGATGTTCTAATATTCAGCATGTCCATAAGGTTTTAAACAAAGTTTCACCTTCAGATACTATCCATAAGTTTTAGAACAAGTTCTGCATTTAGATATCATGTTCATATGTTCTAAAACAAGTTCTGCATTTTTTAGGCACCATGCCTATAGGTTTAAAATGATTTCTGCATTAGATACCATGCCTATTGGTTTAAAAACAAGCTTCTGCGCCTAGATGCTACGTCTATAAGGTTTAAAATCAGCAATGTATGGAAAGCATGCCTATAGGAACTTCTAAATGAATCTGATTCGTTTCGCTCAATGTTAGATCTAAGAATCAGCAATAATATATACTATCGCCTGCAGAACCTGTAATCAATTTGTTAATTCTGCATCTCTTTTGATAATCCAAGTCCTTTACTTAACCAAAGTTTAGCAAGCATGCCTATAGGGTCAAATAATTCATCCCGAGTTCTTACTGTCTCCTCGCCTTCTGAATTCAGTAGATGTCATGCCTATAGGACCCCGTCTTAACACTTCGGCAAGCCTTAGAGTAATAATTAAAAACTGAATCTGCTTCTGTTAATTATTACGACAGCAGGCAGTCCTGATTCAGGCTTCTTATCTGAATTATGTAGTAAACCAATCTGCCCCAATCTTTTAGACTCCCTCGTATTCATATTTAATCAGACCTAAACAGTATGTGAAAGTCATGCTAATTATATGCTTTTCTGTTCAAGGAGGTATAACTGAGCCTTATATGTTTATATGTCTCCCCAAATATGCAGAATGTGTTTTGTATGTCGCCTAGAATTTTTACCTTTGAAACCCCAGATGAACCTAAAATCCTTCCCTTTAGGAATAGTAGTCCTAAGTGCCTCCGGGACTGGTAGGAACGGGACGGGTAATAGCATGCAATAAGTAATCGAGACCAATCCGCGCTTTAAATACCCTAATGGGGTGGGAAGGTAGATATGGATATGATGACCACGCGATAATGTCACGTGTAGCCCCTCATTGAGGAGTGATTACCGGACATTGTGTGGGGTGATCCATATTTTTAATAAACCTAGGACTCCCCCTTTCTTTTATTCTTTACTCTTTTAGCATTGTAACTCTTTAAAAATCAGCTTTTCTAATTGCCCTTTTCAATCTTGTCTTCAAACCGTTATGTGTTGAAATCCCCTCTTATTTGAGCCTTATTTTCCTATATATTAATTGCATCTCAATTCACAATAATTGTCTGGCCGGGAACCACACTAGTGGATTCTGAGGGGTGCCTAACACCTTCCCCTTAGAATAATTTCAAGCCCTTACCCTATCTCTGGTTATTCAAATCAAATTCTTTTGCTGTCCTAATGCACCCTAATCATTAGGTGGCGACTCTTCAATTGCTAAACCCAGTTCCCAAAAGGAACGAGTTGTCCCTCCAAATGTCATAAACCCGATTT
>NW_017694058.1:0-4255 GCF_001879085.1 Nicotiana attenuata | reverse complement strand
ATTCGCATAGTACATTTTTGAGTCTTGGAATTGTTGCTCTCGCGATCGCGAGGCTGGGCCGCGATCGCGATGAAGGAAGTTCAGTGCTGGGCAGAAAGTTATAAAACATTTCATCCGCGATTTTGAGCCATTTTTCCACCATAGTTGATCATTTTTGGATATATTTGAAGGAAATTAAAGAGGGATTCAAGAGGAATCTACTTGAGGTAAGAATCTTGGTCTTAAAACTCGATTATATTGTGAAATCCACCTAGAAATTCATGGAAATTAAGCCAAAAATTGAAGAACTAGGGCTTGAGAAATTGGACTTTTGATTTGGGATTTGAAAGGTCATTTGGGGTTGGAATTGAGAACTTTTGATATGTATGAACTCGTGGGAAGATAAGGAACCCGTTGATGTAAAAATTTCTGAGTTTCGAGAAGTGGGCTCGGGGCTCGGGTTTTGGTAATTTCGGGATTTGTGCCCGTTATTGATTGTTTTCGCTTGGGCTTTGTTCACTTAGCATATTGTGATGTATTCGATCTGATTGTGGATAGATTCGACGCGCGTGGAGGCCAATTTGAGGGGCAAAGGCGTCGCAAGCTAGAGATTTCGCCGGTTCGAGGTGAGTAATGATTGTAAATGATATCCTGAGGGTTTGAAACCCCGTATTGCACATCGCAGTGCTATATTGAGGTGACTTGCACGCCGGATAGCTAGCGTGGGTGATGTTTTGCTATAATTCCATATTTTTAGTGCATTACTTACTTTACATTTTGATGTTTTAATGCTAAATTGTATTATATTTATGCCTAATTGAGTTTGAGCTTTAATCGCTAGTGTCTTGCACTAACTGTGTGTTTTATGCCTTGTAGGAGTGATTCCGAGCTATGTAGATGTTATGGAATGAATTCAAGTAATTTGGAGCTTAAAAGTTTGAGAAAAAGTTCAAGGAATTAAGCCGGGATCGTGTTTGGGGGTCAACGGATGATAGTTAGAGCGAACGAAGACTCCAGTAGGCAGATTGCGCACTGTCTAGTAAAATAGATATAACTTTTTGTTCAGAACTCTATTTTAGCTCCGCAATATATGGTTGGAAACATAACTCAAAGATCTACAACTTTCGTGTTTTACGTTTTTCCAAATTCGGAACCGAACAGGGTGAAACATGAGCGAACGCGCGAAGTTAGCGCGAAGTCGCACGAGTTAAGGAGCTGGAGGCAGAATGTCAGAAGTCATGCGCGAGCTCGCGCTAGTAACCCGGGAAAAATATCCTTTTTCACATTGGAGAAGTTATAATTGTTTGGGCCCAACCCTACTTGGTATATATACATGGAGAAACGGTATTTTGAGAGAAGGACGTTTTTGAGAGGAAAACACAAGCACAAAGCCGCCGTGGAGGCCGGGTTTCATCTTTTCTTCCGCCAACTTAGTCTTTTTATGTTTCTTTGTATGATTTGTTGTTTTGCTACCATGTCTATGTGGAGCTAAACTTCACGTTCTAGGGTTGTGGTTCTTTCATGGCTATTGTTATTCGGATATTGATTTTGATTTCTTAGTTTATCATATTGGTTTATTTATTCAATCCTGCACTTAATTATTTGATTACATGATCACCAATTGAATACTATCTACGAATCTAGAGTTGAACTCGAAAGTGGGAATTCTAGATTGCATATAGGATTGAGTAGAGCAAGTTCTTGAACCTGGGCCTCGGGGAACGGATTCGCGGTTAGGATAGACATATACCTAATTGCCTTACTTGGTTGAAATACTGGAATTGTGAATGCATTCTTGTTAATCTTAATTCCATAGACATATAGGCATTGAGTTAGCTTGAATAGGCGAGTAAGAACTCGACAGATTCTTATGAGCAATATTAACCCTGTCAACCAATAAACTCGATAAATTAGTTAGTCAATTCAATTGAAGACTACAATAGGAATGTTAGATAGCCCATAACCCTAGGTCGTTTTCATTACATTGATATCATAAAAATCTACTCTTCCTCTGTTTAAAGTTCATTATTTATATTTCTTTATTTAATTAGTATAGAATCAAATACTTTTAGGTTTAATTCTTGTATAGATAATTAGGATAGTCTAATTTAGTTAATAGTTAATCACAAGTCATCGTGGGAACGATACTCTACTCACTACTTTATTACTTGACGATCACGTGCACTTGCGTGAGTGCGTTTCGCCGCAACAAGTTTTTGGCGCCGTTGCCGGGGACTTAGAAATTAACTATTTTTCTAGATTAGACTTTAAATTTTATCCTTTTTTTGTATATACTTTTATTTTTACAAATATTTGATATTTTTCTCTTAGTGTGTTCCTAATTCTCTCAGCATGACATCTGGGGATGAAATATACGGAGGTAAGGCTATTGATGAAGACTCTTGGTTGACAAAAGACTTTTATGGCTCGTATTTTTGGTCTTGTCATGGCCTGACTTCTTGGAGATCTGAATTTGAATATGGGAGTAAGGGTTAGTATTGGGAAGAATATTCACGATTAAGGGAATATGAGGGACGACGTTGTCTTCTAACAACGTTGGTGAATGATTGGTCTAAGGAGAGAGATGAACTTGCACATAAAATTGATAATTTTGGTTGGCTGTACATAACTTAGATACAGATTTGAGTGCAAAGGTTGATGCGTGTAACTCCCAACAAATTAATAATGAGTTGTGTGAAACTGAAAAAAATCTTCTAGACCAAATTGAGGAGCTAAAACGAGAATACCAATCACTAGACCCTATGTTTCTTGAGGATGCCAATATTGAGAAGAGTGCTCTAGATTCATGTGAGGGAGTAGATAACATTACTTTGGGAGACTTGAGTGTGTGTAAATATGGGGATGCAAATAGTAGTAAAATTCATGAGTTAGGGCGCATTAGACCTCATTCCAATCATTTTTCCACATTGTGTTTAGATAGTAAGATAGTAATCGAGCCATCTGAGCCAATGAAGGGGTCAAAGAGTGAGGATGAGAGCGCCTATATTCTTGAATTTGTTGTACCAAAAAGCAAAAATTACATTCCTCATCTAAAGGCCGAGAGGTGCAGAGTGAAAAATTTATTACTTGGCCTGGTTATCTTTGTAGCCCCACCAAAGGTGCATAGCCACAGACTGGATGCCATGATAGGGGTACAATTATAAGTTCAAGGTGGAGACAAAAATTGGTTCAAGTCGTGCCGCGACTTTAAATTAGGCGCTTGTTGGGAGGCAACCCAGCTTTACTGCTTTCTTTTTATTTATTTTTCTATCTTTGTAGCGTTTTTTTTGTAGGATTATGAGCATAGAAGAAAAGCCACTGGAAGTGTGCAAAAGTGAGCCATGTGGTTAGAACTTAGTGTGGGGTGACCGCACAAAGGATCGTACCTGGGAGAAGTCTGAGTATCCCGTGAGCTGCTAATGCTTCGGCCTTTGGCCTACCAGGGAGTCTCTTTTACCCTCTTGTTATTTTTAGTGTGCATTGAGGACATTGCACAATTTTAAGTGTGGGGTGAGGAGATTGTCTGGGTGATTTTCTGTGCTATGTTAGCTTAGTTATAGTACTCGTTCTTAGTGTGTAATTTTTTTTTTGTTAAAAAAAACGAAAAAAAAGAAGAAAAAAAAATCAGAAAATTAGGACTTTTCCTGATGATGGATTTTGTGGACAACTTTCTTGAGGGATTAAGGTCCAATAAAAAAAAAAGAAAAAGGGTGAAAAATAGAAAAAATCCAAAAATGTGTCTTTTTTTTAGGTAGCAATAATCCCCCTGTGGTTTTTCTTTGTGCATCGGTTCTTTTCCATGGGATGTAGTTTGAACCGGGTAGTAGTATTTTTTTATTTTTAGAGTAGATTAGGATTTAGGGAATAAATGGAAGAAAGATGAGATACCTAGGCGCCTTTGACTTGTTTGATAGTAGCATATTTAGGCTTTGGCATGTGTAGTATCTTCCCTATGATTTGAAATTATTGATAATGCCTTGCTTACTTGGATAGCATATTTTGTGGCGCCTATGTCTCATTTTCTTGACTTATGTTCACTTTGTGCTTCATGCTTAATATCTCGTGGCTCCGTGAATACTTGCATTTGTTTGAGAGTCGGAATGAGACCGTTCTTAGTGAGTCATGTGCCATGTGTGGTGAGATTTTTGTATAGTCTATGTATTGTACTTGTGTCTAGAACTTGCCCGGTTTGTGAGTCGAAGCGAAATTTTAGGTGATGCTCGATTTGAAAAATGATTTTAGGCTTTCTTTGATCTTTTTGAGCTTAATTGCTTAC
>NW_017694057.1:0-4255 GCF_001879085.1 Nicotiana attenuata | reverse complement strand
AAGCTAGGACTTTGGCCAGCTTGAGGTTAGTAATAAATGTAAATGCTGTGTTGAGGGTTTGAAACCCCGAAATTGCACATTGTAGTGCTATGTTGAGGTGACTTGCACGCCGGATAACGGGCGTGGGGTAGAGCACCATCGGGGATCGTGACTTGGTCCGTCCCGCTTAATAAAATTACTACCTAATTGATTGTAGTTTTGTGATATCCTTATAAAAATGGATTAATTGTCATAATTGGGCTTCGTGCCAACTACTTGAATCCTTCAGGGATTATTTTTACTGGTTTCTTATCATATTTCTAGATATTGAACTCAGTCCTGGTATTTAATACTGTGTTGTAAACTCAGCCATTTTTCTAAAAGTAGAAACTAAAGTAATATTTTTATATGAAGTTTGGGCTGAATATTTTTATATTATTGTGCCGAAAGGCTTATGTGATTTTGGACTGAGTATGGGATCGGACTGCACGCCGCAGTGGTATGATAATGATATTGATATGAGGCCAAGGGCCTGATTGAGGCCACGAGATGGCTTATTATTGCGCTTGGGCCGTAAGGGGCCCCTTCTGGAGTCTGCACACCCCCAGTGAGCGCCGTCGACGTTAAATAAATGGAGCGGGCTGCACGCCGCAGCGGGGTACTGGAGAGTATCGGTTTATGTGTTGCATTGCATATTTAATTGCCATTTATTCTTAATCTGATGTGATTTTATTATTAATTGTTTTCAATGTTTACTGTATTATGCTATTGGTTCACGTTGTTATATTTATAGCTTTGCTTTGTGTTCATTTAGGATTTCTTATCCTCAGACTTTATTTATATTTATTACTTTCTGAGTTGGAAGTACTCACAATACTCCCTGCACCTTGTGTGCAGATTCAGGTGCACCCACTGAGGCTGAGTGAGATCTTCTCCGCCTAGCATCACATTCGGGAGATTCAAGGTAGCTGCAAATTGGCGTTCGCAGTCCTGATCTTCCTTCTATTTCATTTATTTGTTTTCCTCATTTCTAGAAACATTATGTAGTAGGTTAATACTTATGCATTAGAGGCTCAGACTTGTGACACCAGATTCTATGGGCTGAGTAGTATTTTATATTTTGGGCTTTCCGAATGTTAGAATTTATTTTAGGATTTCCGCATTTAACTTGGTATTTTAGTTGTAAAAATTTACTTATCTACTGTGATTAATCGGTTGAGGTTGTTTAAATGGTCGGGCTTGCCTAGCATTGTGTTGGGCGCCATCACGACCGGGGTTGGGTCGTGACAAGTTGGTATCAGAGCCTAGGTTACTTGGTCTCGCGAGTCTTGAGCCGGTTTAGTAGAGTCTCGTGGATCGGTACGGAGACGTGTGTACTTATCCTCGAGAGGCTGCAGAACCTTTAGGAAAACTTCACATTCTTGAATTCTTATCGTGCGTCCTTGATTCAGCTTGAAAAGAAACTCTTGAAATTCCTTCCACGTGTTTGTATGCGCGCATGAGCGCCCAGTATCAGATGTGCCTTGATGGCTTGTGATTCCTCGATCGAGGGGCGAGACGTGATCTCTGTGAGTTTGTTGTTGGGCCAGTCTGGAGGACTTGAGGCCGGATCCTTGCCTATGGCTTGAGCACCGAGGTGCTGACTGTGTGAACAAGTGTTTGAACCTATATGTTTGGTATTGTGCCTATTAGTGGAAGTAACGGCTGGATAGCTATATGATGAGTATGTTAGTACTGCGAGATGTATCTACATGACTTGGAAGCGGTGAGGAAGGTCTACTGGATGATAGAAGAACTATTAGGTGTTTGAATTTCCATCGTGATTCGAGGTATAGCTCCGAGTTATGGGCGCGTGAAGAATCTTTTCATGTTTCCAGTTGAGAGTGAAGTAGAAATTTTATGTTGCGGTATGAGTTCAGACTCAGGAAGACTAAGTGACTGCGTACAGTATAGGACGGTGGAAAGTATACCAAAAATGGTAGTTGGAGGCAAAGCAGGTGGGTCATCTTCTGCGGAGTGATTTAAAGTTGTGTGATCCTTATGTTATCTATTAGAAGATCTCATTTACAAGTGAAGAAAATGTGTAGACATCTAAATTGGATCGCCTAGAGAGTGGGCTTAACTGTTGCGTGAGTCAATGCGAGATTTGCATAAGAGTTAAAAATTTCTAGATGATTGTGTTTCCACAAGCTTATGAAGGATCGAGTTTAATCTCACTATGGTATTAAGGCAGCAATGGAGTATGTGCGTTATGAGTTGTTGGGAGTGTTTTGATCTATGGCTTCGAGCCAAGTTGGGGAGTTTGCTATTGATTAGCTAATTGTACGGTTATGTGCTATGTTGGTTCCGGTTTGAGGCATGCTGGCGAATCAGTTCGGGTTGTGGAAATTGAGCCGATGATGGCACGAGTGAAGCAAAATTTTGACAAAGGTTATATGGTGCTCCGTAGATGTGTGAGAATCACAGGATGTCTTAAGCTGTTGTTGGTAAAGAATGCTCGGTGCATAGAGCAGGAAGATGCTTGCTTGTATTGTGATGAGGTCATATCCTATGGTGTCAGAGTGCTAACGAGGCACGGGGGGAGTTCATTTAATCAGGCTAAATGCAGTTAAATAGAGTAAATGACTCTCGAGAATGGTACTAGTGTGGTCGAGATTCTACATATGACAATTGGGTATCTTAAATTTGTATATGTGATTAGAAACAGAGTCTCCATTGGGAGAGGCCAAGATGGGTAATTTTTCTATATCAATTGTGGGCTTCTATGTAGCACTATCAGGAAGGTACAGGTAATGGCTCGGAATTCGTAGAATATTTTATGATGTTTGACTTGCGATGTAGCAGTTGGAAGGTACGAAATGGTTCATGGGATGTGAGACAGCAGGGTCTCGTGATTAAAAGTCACTCGGGATGAGTGCAGATGGATGGAGTTATATGTTGAATGCAGTTACATTATTCCAAAGGAATCAGGGTAAGTCGAAAGAAGATGGATTGGTTAGCGATATATCTGATGGCATATTGGTGGTAGAGATCAATTCCTTCAGCATGATCCAGTTACGCGTGTGATTTGTGGTGGTACAGGTGAGGCCTGTCGCCCGTCGTAATTGATGTTATTCAAGAGTATTCCATTGTTATGGGCCTGTTACGTGTAGGCGGATCCTGAAAGGGTTATGGTGGGTTAGACCACTACTTAGAGATTGGCATATTCTACGGTTAGGAGGATTCACCTGTGTGTTGCTATGGTTCTCCTGAAGTGAGTTAAGTGGAAAATTTTATATGATGAAGTGTTAATCTAATAGTGGTTCCGAAGCTTTGATGAAAAGCGTGGCCTATCGTATGTTGGCATGTTGGGTGCAATGAGTGGTATGGAATTGGAAGTGAAGATAGAGGTAACAGCTCGATATGGACAAGGATGTCACGAGCTCGGATGGGCAGGGAAGTAGTTTCGACATTTGTCGATATTGTCTTCAGCGTCACTTAAGAACGGTGTTTTGTGAAAAGGCTTTGCATCCTGGTTGATAATTCTTGATCGCTTTTCAGCGTTAGTGCGGCCGATGGTTTGGAGGTACGACCCAGTTATCTGTAATGGTAGGTTGTGGGAGGGTGTCCCACAGGAAGAGTGTGTATGTATGGCAGTTAGTCACTTGATTGATTGGAGACTTGAACCAAGTATGAAGATTGTGTTAATATCGTTGAATTGAGAATATATGCCCGGAGGGCACTCAGTCTATTGAGTTGTGGACTACGGATGATTCCTCCGACTTTGATGGATGTTCCTATGTGTTACGAGCGGAAGATGAGTTGTTAGGGACCTTTGAAAGGTAATTAACCTAGTTCAGTATGATCAGAATCGCCTTGAGGTCGATGGATTTATTCAAATGTGAATATGGGCTCTATGTCAGGCCAAATGGATTCATTTCAGTGATGCGCTCCTTATGGAGGAGTCAGGGTGTTATTTCGTTGTCAGATTTTTATGCAGTGATACACTGTGCCGTGTAAGTTGTGAGACGGTTTGAGAAAATGCTTATGTGTTGAGGATCCACGTAGAAATGATGTTTATGAGCAAAATGGCTCTCGATATTCAGATTGTATATCGCTCTTCCGTTGATCTTGAGTTTTGGTAGCTTATAGCGCTATATGTCCCCTCAGGGACGGTATTATGCACTTAGCGTGCTTGTGACCAAAATTCGGTATTTTATATTAATGAGCAATTTAGCTCGATGTACACCTCCTTAGGTGAGTGTTATGTGTGGATCGGGTGGCACGCCACCATGAG
>NW_017694056.1:0-4255 GCF_001879085.1 Nicotiana attenuata | reverse complement strand
ACCACCTATCTCATCTCTCGGTTGGACCCGTTGAAGTACATTTTTCAGAAGCCCATGCCCACAAGGAGGTTGGCGAAATGGCAAATCTTGCTTACGGAGTTTGATATTGTCTACGTGACCCGGACTGCAATGAAAGCACAAGCGCTGGCTGATCATTTGGCCGAGAATCCAGTTGATGATGAATATGAACCTTTGAAAACATACTTCCCCGATGAGGAGATAATGCATGTTGAAGAATTAGAACAAGTCGAAAAGCCAGGATGGAAACTGTTCTTTGATGGGGCTGCCAACGCCAAAGGCGTCGGGATAGGAGCAGTACTGATTTCCGAGACAGGCCAACACTACCCTGTTACTGCTCAACTTCGTTTCTATTGCACCAATAACATGGCTGAATACGAGGCGTGTATCTTGGGTTTGAGATTGGCTATAGACATGGGTGTCCAGGAAATCTTGGTCATGGGTGACTCTGATCTTCTGGTACACCAGATTCAGGGTGAATGGGAGACACGAGATTTGAAGCTCATACCGTACCGGCAGTGTTTGCATGAACTTTGTCAACGGTTTCAATCAATAGATTTCAGGCATATTCCAAGGATTCACAATGAGGTTGCTGACGCTTTGGCTACTTTGGCGTCAATGTTGCATCATCCAGATAAGGCTTATGTGGACCCGTTACAAATTCAGGTCCGAGATCAGCATGCCTATTGTAATATGGTGGAAGCGGAACTTGACGGTGAGCCGTGGTTCCATGATATCAAAGAATACCTCCGGGTAGGGAGTGTATCCAGCACAGGCTACAGGGGATCAAAAGAGAGCAATTCGACGCCTGGCAAGCAGCTTTTTCTTTAGTGGAGGAGTGTTATACAAGAGAACTCCAGATCTTGGATTATTGAGATGCATGGATGCTAAACAGGCTACAGTTACCATGGCCGAGGTACATGCGGGAGTCTGTGGACCTCATATGAGTGGATATGTGTTGGCAAAGAAGATTCTCCGAGCGGGTTATTATTGGCTTACTATGGAACGGGATTACATCAGTTTCGTACGCATGTGTCATCAATGTCAGGTACATGGAGATTTGATTCATTCTCCACCATCTGAATTGCATACAATGTCGGCACCATGGTTGTTCGTTGCTTGGGGAATGGATGTCATTGGGCCGATGGAGCCAGCGGCGTCAAATGGGCACAGGTTCATTCTGGTAGCTATTGATTATTTCACTAAGTGGGTGGAGGCGAAGACCTTCAAATCTGTGACCAAGAAGGTAGTGGTCGATTTTGTGTATTCAAATATCATCTGTCGGTTTGGGATCCCGAAGGTAATCATCACAGATAATGGTGCCAATCTCAACAGTCATTTGATGGCAGAGACATGTCACCAGTTTAAGATTACGCACCGCAATTCCACCCCATATCGTCCTAAGGCAAATGGAGCAGTCGAAGCAGCTAACAAGAACATCAAGAAAATACTTCGGAAAATGGTAGAGGGGTCCAGGCAATGGCATGAGAAGTTACCTTTTGCCCTTTTAGGCTATCGCACTACTGTCCGCACTTCAGTAGGGGCAACTCCTTATTCACTGGTGTATGGCACTGAAGCAGTAATACCCGCAGAGGTTGAAATTCCGTCCCTTCAGATCATCGCTGAGGCGGAAATTGATGATGTTGAATGGGTCAAAGCCCGCTTGGAACAAATAAGTTTGATTGATGAAAAGAGATTGGCAGCAGTGTGTCACGGTCAGTTGTACCAACAGAGAATGGCAAGAGCATATAAAAAGAAAGTGCGTCCGCGGAAATTCGAAGTAGGGCAATTGGTGTTGAGGCGTATCCT
This sequence comes from Nicotiana attenuata, assembly GCF_001879085.1. Classification (NCBI taxonomy): domain Eukaryota; kingdom Viridiplantae; phylum Streptophyta; class Magnoliopsida; order Solanales; family Solanaceae; genus Nicotiana; species Nicotiana attenuata. The sequence continues at coordinate 2,428 of NW_017694056.1, read as the reverse complement.
ACCTCATTGGGCTGAGGCAAAAGGAAAGTTCGCCCCGAACTGGCATGGGCCATTTTTTGTAACCAGAGTGTTGTCCAATGGCGCATTATATTTGACAGATGTGGAAGGAAAATGTGTAGAAATGGCTATCAACTCCGATGCAGTCAAGCGATACTATGTATGATTTCTTGGTTTATTTGTACTTTATTGTATTTGGCATATTTTTGAGATTGAAATGACGAAGGCATTTTGTTCTGCTATCCAAACACTTTATCCTTTGTCATCCCTTTGAGCATTTAATTTCTTTCGTACCCCTCTTTCGGAATCAATAACAACTCGAAAGCTCAAGCAAGGAAAATCAGTGAAGAAGCAAGAAAACACAGTCCAACAGAAAGAAAAGGAAAAAAAGAGAAAAAGAAGGCAAAAAGAAGAAAGAAAAAGAAAATAAAAGAAAAATGAAAAGAAAAGAAAGAAAAAGAAATGAAAAGAAAGAAAAGAAAGTAGAAGAAAAGAAAAATCACAGTAACAAAGTAGTTCCTATGACCTTAACTACGTTTGACTTGATCCCGAAAGGGTACGTAGGCAGCCTCTCCCTGAGGTTCAGTCACATCAAAACAAAATCCCAAAAGTCCCCACGAAAAATTGGGGCAGCAGTTATGGTTGCGCAAGAAGGTTGATTCCGAAAGTTGTAGTTGTGAACCCATATTGAATTGTTTTAGAGCCTTTTATACCCTTTCTTTCTAACCCTATCCAAAAGCCTGCATTACGGTCCAAAGAAAGACCTTTTGATCAATCTTCAGGAAGTGCCAATACGAGCAAGTAAAAGTGATTCACGTCAGGGGCAACACTCCGGTGCAAGGGAAAAATGATAAAAATGAGAGAGTCTTATTGGTGAAAACCCTCATGGGCATACTCAATGGTACCAGTTGTTCCACTCAGATAAGTCTCATTCTCTCCTTTCTTCATTACAAATCATCCGTTCTCGGATTCTCTTTATCCTTAACCCTCGAGGTCGTTGCATTTCGTTCTTTCAGTGTTAGTGCTGTTCGAAACAAAAGGAAGGAAGGTCAAGACTAACTACCAGCTTCCTAGTTGTACAGGCAGGGCCAGAATATATCAAAGATGTTAAAAGCAAAGTAAGTCATAAAGGACCACTGGAAGGGTCATCGGTGGATTAATCGATAATTGTGGGGAAGAAGCGAAGTTTCGAAAGAGGGGTCAGAAACACAAAAATAACAATATGGGACAGAACACTTGGGTCATCAGAGTCAAAGGGTTGAAATTCGGTCAGGAAGACGAAGGGATTCAAGGCAAGGCCAGAAAAGCGGGACGGAGCGGAGCCCAGCAGCAGGGATGCATCTAGCAAGAATGCAAGCAACTAGACACCATTGTTAAAATTGACAAGACTTTTCTTTGATTGAAACAGGGGCAGATATTCCGTTCATTTCGGAAAAACCCTCCGTAAGAAAAGGTAGCACCCAAACAGGTATGACTGGAAACTTTTAGGACCCTCCTGGAAAATGGGACTTAGTTTTCAAAACAATCATGAATAGCATAATTTAGCACAAATGTATCCCAAAGAACATAGGTTGTCTAAGATAGGGTTCAATTAGGAGTGTCAGGACCCTCCTGAATAATGGGACACAGTTTTAAGACCTCCTTTAGGTAACAAGATACTGTTCAGCCGTAGAATTGGCACACTTAAGATGAGACTCGAGTTTTGATTTTTTAGGACCCTCCTGGATAATGGGACGTAGTTTTAGATAACAAAATACAGTGGAAGTCGTACCTTCAGTAGATATAGCTTAGGTTGAAATTGTCTTTTAACTAGAAGTTGTCAGGACCCGCCTGGATAATGGGAAGTAGTTTAAGACCTTTTAGACAACAAATGTAGTGGGAGTAATACCTTTAGAAGATATAGCTTAGGTTCGTAATTGTTAGGAGTTATCAGGACCTTCCTGGATAATAGGATTTAGCTTTCACATTCTTGGTAGAATAATTCAATTTAATACTCACATCTGTACCCAGTCACCAAACTGGGGCAGGAAATGTTCTCTGTTTTCTTTATTTGTTGCAGTCAGGAGCCCACCTGGAGAACAAGGGAATACTTTCCAAGCGTTCAGCAGTCAGGAGCCCACCTGGAGAACAAGGGAATATTTTAAGTTTTGCAGTCAGGAGCCCACCTGGAGAACAAGGGAAGAACAATTCCAGTTTTAGCTTTTAATATTTGATAACATGCTGTACCCCAGTCACCACATTGTGGCAAAAATTTTTCTTTGTTTGTCTGCTTTGTTGAAGTCAGGAGCCCACCTGGAGAACAAGAGAATACTTTTCAAAGTTCAGCAGTCAGGAGCCCACCTGGAGAACAAGGGAAAACTTTTCAAGTTCAGCAATCAGGAGCCCACCTGGAGAACAAGGGAATACCGTTTCAAGCTTCAAGCAGTCAGAC
>NW_017694055.1:0-4256 GCF_001879085.1 Nicotiana attenuata | reverse complement strand
CAAAACATTCAGATCATCATGCAAAGCTGTATTGAGCCAGACTTAACATGATTCTGGTCCATTTTGACTACGTAGAATTAACAGGCCCTTTTAAACCCCCCAAAACACAAACACTCAACCATTTAAACTACATTACCACAGTCCATAATTATTACAAGGAGTACCAAGTTCAAAACAGGAATTTCTCATGCTCTAATGGAATTGGAATCCAAATGTGTTTCATGATAAATCTCTACAGTAGGCCTAGTTAAATATGAACAGCAGTAAACTGGATTACACAATAATTATAACAGAAAAACTGGTTTGTTTCATCCAAATCTGATTCATAATCGCAGAGCTTTATGCCCATTCAAACAACTTTAACTTCATTACAATTTCGAGAGTGTACCTGGATATAGAAAGAATAGAGAGGAAAGGTGAGGATTCAGTAGCAATAACACAGCAACCAGCACCAATTTAAGACCAACTTTAAACCCAGAAAATGATGTAAGGTAGTCCAGAAATCAGTTTCTAGCACATAGCACACCAGCAAACATCAACTAAGTTTGAATGACTCAATCTTAGACCCTTTCCAACCCAAATGATCCAGAAATTACTCCATAGATTAAACAGTAGTCAGAAACACAGACGAAAATCAATGAAACAGTCCTTTTTTGATATTTTTCTCAGCCGTTTATATTTTTTCAGTATTTTAGCTCTTCTTTTGTATTTTCTGTATGTGTATTCTAGTGTTTTTCCTAAAATGAAAGGCAAAAGGCCCTTATATAGGCACATCTAAAGCAGCCTTGGCCTGACTAGGGAATTCCCTTTTTTACCCCTCTTTTGATTATTTTACCCCTTTTGCCCCTTTAAAATATCTGAAAATCCCTGCTCCCTAACAGACTAGTGCTCACCTTATCCTTTAGAACCTTCTTCCTAATAGAAATGATTCCTTCCCAACCTGAAATTCCTGGATTACCCTTTGCCCAACCAGTTATTACTACCCTTATCCTTTCCTTTGAGACCCCTAAAGTTTCTAGACTAACATTTGACTCCCCTATAGGTTTCCTGAAGTGTGACAAACAGGACTACTCAAAATGCAAAAGCTTCGAACAGATCAAAAGATGAAACTCCTAAAAGCAATGCAGAAACTTTGGCAATTGAACATAAACTAACATGAATCAAACACACAAGTATTCACAGGATCATGTAATCAACATTTAAACAGAAACTCAATTACAAAAACTTATCGCAATTAAACTAATCAATGATTTAAACAACTTAAACCTAAAGTAACTGACATGAAATGTTCAAGCTTATTAATCACAGTGATTAAAACAAAACAAATAGACCAAGATTTATATAACAATCAATAGGAGAACAAGAACAGACCCTAATTCGAACCTAGAACGTGAACATGAATTTCAAGCCAAGGGAAAGGGGGTGAGGAGGAAGATGAGTCAACTGAAAGAAAAATCAAAAGGAAAGAAGACACACTTACCTGCTGAACAGAATCGAACCCGGACTTGAACCATTGATTTTGTCCCCAATAATGTCACCCATTTGTTTTTGGCAAGAACAAATAAGCAGCGTTATTGAGGGACGAAACCAACCAAAGAAACGGAAGAGACCCTCATTCATCAATAGGATTTGGACTTCTGGAACCCTAGATTTAAAATTCGAACGGTTTTGGGGGTATTTGAGAGAAATTGGGTGTGGATTTAGGAAAATAGGGACGAGAAGGTTATAGGGTGTGATTTTGGGGTGGTTTGGTGGTGGCGCCCCCACCGGAGAAATTGTGGCGGCGCTAGGGTTCGTGGTTTCAAATCAATATTCGAAGGATTTGGGCGAGTTTTGAGGGAAACTGGTTGTGGATTCGAGATGAGGAGGCAAAGGAGAGGCTGTGATGTAATTTTGGTTGAGATTTGGAAGCCGGCCGCCGGAGATGGCGGTGGGAATTCTTGGGCGGCGGCTAGGGTTCATAACCCGTCTCTGAGAGAAGGGGTTGGGGGAGACGAGGCCTGGGGGGTAGGGTAACGTTTGGACATATATATATATTAACGACTCTCAGCTTCCCAGTCGTTGGATGAGAGAACCTCGACGGCTGGGATCAATTTCCAATTAAACGGGGTCGTTTTGTCGATGGGGGGCTGGACCGGGTTAAGGGGTGTGGATTTGGGCCGGTTTTAGGAGAGGAATCCGTTTGGGCTGAGTATTTAAATCAGAGATGGCCCAAGACCTAATTTCTTCATTTCCCATTAATTCTTTTTAGTTCCCTTTCTTTTTTCTTTTCTTTTTTTTCTGAAAATTAAAACTAAAAATCCTAAATTAAATTAAAAACCAAACTAACTCATGAGAAGAAAAACTAACTAATCCTAAATAATTAACACCATTAATAAATTAAAGAAAAACTACTCGAAAATCAAGAATTAAAATTAAAGAGTGCAAAATGACTATTTTTTGTGATTTTCCTTTTTTATAAAACAACTTAATTACCAAACAATTCTTAAAATGCAAAATTAACTCCTAAATGCGCATGCAACATATATTTTGTATTTTTGTGAATTCGATAAAATAAAAGTGCACAGACAAATGCAAACAACTAACAGAAAATGCCACAAAAATTCACAAAATTACAAATAATGAAAGGAAATTATTTTGTTTGAAATTATGGAAGTAATTCATATAGGGCAAAAATCACGTGCTCATAGCTGCCCCTCTTTGCTCGAAAAGACGAAGAGTTTTCGTGCAAAGATAAAGTGAGCGGATACGAGCGATTTTTGCCCGTTTGAATACTCCGTGGGAAGCATTTCTGAAAGATTTGACCGCACCCTGCTTCCGAAGTTGCCTACATATCCTTGGCTAAAAAGGAATCAGGTCAGTGTAGTTCAGGAATGTTTGGTAGCTGGGACTACCATGAAGCTGTGATTTCACTGTTGCTGCTACTGCTGCTACTGCTTACTGAACCCCCTTATTACACCATGACAAAATAAAAAGAAGCTAGACTAGACTATGATCTATGCATTACAAAAATCCTATCTATATCTTCAAACTTGCTCTCGTGGTTCTTGTTGTCTTGTTGACTTGTATTCTCCTAGTGAAATTCCTTTGTTGCCACCTTGAATTGTAATCTGAGATGTTTTCCCTTTCTCCAGGTGGATGCCTGATTGCTGAACTTGAGCTACACCTTGCGATGTTCTCCTTTTCTCCAGGTGGACACCTGATTGCTGAACTTGAATTGTACTTTGAGATGTTTTCCTTTTCTCCAGGTGGATGCCTGACTGCTAAACTTGAAATGTACTCCCTGCTCTCCAAGCGGGCTCCTGACGGCTAAATTTGAAATGTATTCCCTTGTTCTCCAGGCGGGCTCCTGACTGCTAAACTTGAATGTGTTCCCTTGTTCCCCAGGTGGGCTCCTAACTTCAACAAAACAGACAAAGCAAAGAAAATTTTCTGCCCCAGTTTGGTGGCTGGGTGCACATGTGGTTGTAAACTAAATCATGCTGCCAAATATCAGTAAAAACTTGAAAGATAAGACTTGAATTGTACTCCCTTGTTCTCTAGGCGGGCTCCTGACGGCTAAATTTGAAATGTATTCCCTTGTTCTCCAGGCGGGCTCCTGACTGCTGACTTGAAATGTATTCCCTTGTTCTCCAAGCGGGCTCCTGACTTCAACAAAATAGACAAAACAAAGAAAATTTTCTGCCCCAGTTTGGTGGCTGGGCACATATGTGATTGTGAACTAAATCACGTTACCAAATATCAGTAAGAACTCGAAAGCTAAGACTTGAATTGTACTCCCTTGTTCTCCAGGCGGGCTCCTGACTGCTGCATTTGAAATGTATTCCCTGCTTTCCAGGCGGGCTCCTGACTGCTGGCTTGAATGTATTCCCTGTTCTCCAGGTGGGCTCCTGACTTCAACAAAACATATACAACAAAGAAAATATCTTGCCCCAGTTTGGTGGCTGGGCGTCATATTACCAGACATTAATAAGAATTTGAAAGCTAAAACTTGAATTGCACTCCCTCTGCTCTCCAGGCGGGGGCCTGACTGCTGACTTGGAATGTATTCCTCTGTTCTTCAAGCAGGCTCCTGACTGCTAAAACTTGAATGTATTCCCTGCTCTCCAGGCAAGCTCCTGACTGCTGACTTGAAACGTATTCCTCTGTTCTTCAGGCGGGCTCCTGACTGCTGACTTGAAATGTATTCCTCCGTTCTTCAGGCGGGCTCCTGACTGCTAAAACTTGAAATGTATTCCTCTGTTCTTCAGGCGGGC
>NW_017694054.1:0-4257 GCF_001879085.1 Nicotiana attenuata | reverse complement strand
GATCTTTCTGCTACTGTCCATGTGAACTGGTGATCAACTGTAGACTCAGTTATCACAAGGCATAGGATCCTCGTCGTCTTTCCTGATTGCAGTCTATCATGGATTAGTGAGGGAGGAAATTGTACTAACGCAAGTGTTGGAAAAAAAAAATAATTTGGGAGAGCAAGACAACAAAACACTCAAACACTCACAACTCACTTTAAGAATGGAGAAGAAATGATATTTTTCATTCAACTTGACTTGTTCCAAATGGCTAGCATACATGGGTATTTATAGTAGAACTCCTACATGTATCTAGCCTAAACTTCATGTAAACACACTAACTAAATTCACATTAGTCTACACTAGTTCATACATCTCATAATGAAGTTCACATTAGTCTACATGCTAATATGAACTAATCTAAACATATTTAATACAAATGTGAACTAATGGAAACAAGTTTATTATAATTTTAACATCCCCCTTAAACTTGTTTCATCACTCCAAGCGCCATCCTTAGCTTTTGAAAAACTTCAATCTTTAATGGCTTGGTGAAAATATCCGCAATTTGATCTTGCGACTTCACATGCTCAAGCTCCACAACTTTATTAGATATACAATCTCTAATAAAGTGATACCTTGTATCTATATGCTTGCTCCTTTCATGAAATACAGGATTTTTGGCTAACCCGATAGCCGACTTGTTGTCAACAAAAATCTTTGTGGCATCCTTTTGTGGTTGGTGAAGTTCCTCCAACAAACTTCTTAACCAAATTGCATGACAAACACATGAGCAAGCTGCAACATACTCCGCCTCACAAGTTGACAAAGTAACAATTGGTTGTTTTTTAGAATTCCATGTAAATGCAGAATTTCCAAGAAAGAAAACAAACCCAGTAGTACTTTTACGATCATCAATATCACCAGCCCAATCACTATCACAATATCCCACAAACTTAGAATCCTTAGAAGATGAATAAAGAATTCCATAATCAAGTGTATCTTTGATGTACCGAAGTATTCTTTTTGCTACCTTTAAATGGGAGGTAGTAGGAGCTTCCATAAAGCGGCTCACAAGTCCAACACCATAAAGAATATCCGGCCTTGTGCATGTCAAGTACTTAAGCTTCCAACAAGACTCTTGAAAAATGTGGGATTTACATTTTCTCCATCTCCATGCTTGGATATTTTAACTCCACATTCAACGGGGGTGCTCACGGGATTGCAATTATCCATCTCGAACTTCTTGAGAATTTCCTTTGCATATTCTCCTTGAGAAATAAAAATCTCATCCTTCCTTTGTTGCACTTGAATGCCAAGATAGTAGGACATTAATCCAATGTCCGTCATCTCAAATTCTCTAGCCATTGCTTCCTTGAATTCTTCAAACATCTTAGGATTATTTCCTGCAAAATCAAGTCATCTACATACAAGCAAACAAGTAAAATGTCACCATTTTTAGCAATTTTTACATAAAGTGCATGTTCATGTGGACATTTTGAAAAACCATTTGCTTGAAAATATTTATCAATTCTACTATTCCAAGCCCGCGGAGCTTGCTTCAACCCATATAAAGCCTTTTTCAATTTCAAGACTTTATTTTCTTGTCCTTCAACCTTATAGCCCAAAGGTTGATCAATGTAGACTTCTTCCTCCAATACGCCATTCAAAAAAGCTGACTTCACATCCATTTGATGGATTTTCCATTGATTTTGGGCGGCCAAGGCAATGACAAAGCGAATTGTTTCCAAACGAGCAACCGGTGCAAATACCTCTTCATAGTCAATACCGGCTTTTTGCTTGTATCCTTTAGCTACTAATCTTGCTTTGTACTTTTCTACTTCACCCTTGGAATTCTTCTTTAGCTTGTACACCCATTTGACTCCAATGGTGCTTTTTCCTTTTGGAAGTGTGACCAACTCCCATGTTTCATTCTTTTTTATTGCCTTGATTTCTTCATCCATGGCATCTCTCCATTTGGAATTTTGGAATGCATCCTCAAAGCTTATAGGCTCACTATCCACCAATAAACAAAAATGAGTAGAATCATATAAATCATTTCTTACCACTTCCGTGTTTTCATACAAGTCACGGAGACTTCTACTCTTGTGAGGTGCTTCACTTGAACTTGAACTTGATTCCTCCACTTCTTGATTTTGTGGCGGAGGTGTTGATAGTGGTGAGATAGGTTGCTCCACATCTTCTTCATCATCATAAAATAATGGACTAAAAGAGTAATCTTGCTTTTTAGTCTTCCAATCCCAAGCACTATCTTCATCAAACTCAACATCTCTACTCAAAGTGACCTTGCCATTTTTGGGATTATACAATTTATAACCTTTAGAATTTTGATCATAACCAATAAAAACATACCTCTCACTTTTGTCATCGAGCTTGGTCCTCTTTTCATCATGTATATGTGCATATGCAATGCTTCCGAAAACTCGCAAGTGAGAAACTTTTGGCTTGAAACCACTCCATGCCTCTTGAGGTGTTTTTCCATGAACACGTTTTGTGTGGCAACGATTTAGTAAGTATACCACACAAGCAACAGCTTCAGCCCAAAATTCCTTTGGCATATTTTTTGCTCTTCAACATACTCCTCACCATGTTAAGAATGGTCCGGTTCTTTCTTTCCACAACGCCATTTTGTTGTGGTGATCTTGGCACGGTTAAAAAATGGCGAACTCCATTTTTCTCACAAAAAACTTTGAATTCATTTGAAGTGAATTCTCCACCATTGTCCGACCGAAGTGACTTAATTTGATAGCCACTTTGTTTCTCCACCATCCTCTTGAATTTTTTAAAGGTTTCAAACACCTCTGATTTTGCCTTTAAAAAATAAACCCAAGTTTTTGTAGAATAATCATCAATGAAAAGTAAAAAATAATTACTTTTACCAAGTGAAGATGGCTTGATAGGTCCGCAAACATCCATGTGAATTAACTCCAAAGGGCATCTTGCTCTTGTCAAAGACTCTTTAGGAAAGCTTTTTCTAGTTTGCTTTCCAAAGATACATCCTTCGCAAAATTGGTTGGGATGATTAATACTTGGCAATCCATTCACCATGTTTTCTTTATCCATCAACCTTAAGCTATCAAAATTCAAGTGACCAAATCTCATATGCCAAAGCCAAGAGGAGTCTTTGGCACATGAAAGTAAGCATCTTGGAGCATCATTTTGAAGATTTAAAATGAACATTTTATTATTAGCCATAGGAACTTTAGCTAATAATCTCCCTTTTTCATCTCTCATAAACAACTTTTCATCTTTCAAATGAATGTCATAATTTTCCTCCAAAAGTTGTCCCAAACTCAAAATGTTACTTTTCATCTCCGGCACATATAAAACATTAGAAATTAATTGATGACTTCCATCCTTCAAGCGAATTAAAATCGTACCTTTTCCTTTGATTTTAACACGTGAAGAATCTCCAAAAGTGATTGTGCCACGATTCAACTCTTCAAGTTCCACAAATAAATCCTTCTTTCCACAAATATGGCTACTTGCACCGGAATCAAGGTACCATCGGTGCTTCTCGGCACTTTCTTCTCCTTTGCATGCGAGAGCAAGGTGGCATCTTCATCTTCATTTTTGCTCTCCACGAAATTATTTTTCTCTTCAAAGTTATCTTTACATTCCCAAGAAAAATGACCAAATTTATGACAAGTATAACATTCAATATTTGATTTGTCATACCTTCCTTGATTTTGCCTCCATCTTTTCCCTCTTCCACGACCTCTTCTTGAATTAAAGTCTTGGCCTTTATTTTCTCTACTTGAAGGTGGTTGACTACCTCCTCTTCCGCCTCTACCACGACCTCTTCCATTTCCACGGCCTCTTTGTTGCGAGCCACGCCTTTCATCTTTCTCTTTGAAAGAAAATTTTGCTTGCAACGCTTGTTCAACCGATTCTTCTTTCGGTTTCTTCAACTTCTCTTCATGTGCTTGCAAGGAACTCGAAAGTTCGTCTATGGTCATGGTGTCCAAGTCTTTGGACTCTTCAATGGCAACAACAATAAAATCAAATTTTGAAATTAAGGATCGTAGTATTTTTGCCACGACCCTATCGTCTTTCAACTCTTCACCATATCTTTTCATTTGATTGACAATAGCCAAAACTCTCGAAATATAATCCACAACATATTCATTTTCCTTCATATGCAATGATTCAAACTCTCCTCTTAAGGTTTGGAGGCGAACTTTTTTCACTTTGTCCAAACCTTTAAAAGAAGTTTGAAGAATATCCCATGCTTCCTTGGAGGTTGTTGCATTT
>NW_017694053.1:0-4257 GCF_001879085.1 Nicotiana attenuata | reverse complement strand
GACGCATAAGCGAAAATCGCTGTAGGCAGAAGGGGTTTTATAATATCATTTTCATCCGCGAGGGTTAAGTTATTTCCACCATTTATATACGAGCTTGAGAGCTATTGGACGGATTAGAAGGAGGATTTTGACTAGGTGTGATTGGAGGTAAGTCCCTTGACCCAAATACATGAAATTATGCTAAATTTAACATGGAAATTGGTTGAAATTCATCAAAAAGGGGGTAAGGCTAGGGCTTGAGAATTTGTAATTTTGAAACGGAATTTGGAGGGTCAAATTGACTCCGATTTTGGTAAAATTGATATGTATGGACTCGTGGCGAGACGAGGAATCCGGTGATGTGAATTTCGTAATTTTTCGAGAAGTGGGCCCGGGGCTCGGGTTTTGCCAACTTCGTGATTTTTGATATTTTTCGAGTCTTTTCGATTGGGTTATGATCCATTAGCCTATTGTGATATATTCCTTGTGGTTTTGATCAGATTCGACGCGCGAGGAGGTCGGGTCGAGGGGAAAAGGCATAGCGAGCTAGAATTTTGGCCGGCTAGAGGTGAGTAATGATTTTAAATGATGTTCTGAGGGCTTGAGACCCCGGATTTGCACAACTTGGTGCTGTGTTGAGATGAGACACGCGTTCAATGACGAGCGCGGGGTCATTTACTATTGGGGGCTGGGACTTGGTCCAGCCCGGATAATATTTTACTGTGTGTCAGCTATGACTTGTTGTTTTCACTATGTTTTGGGCTCATTGCCATACTTGGGCTTGTTGCCGACTGTTTGAACTCTTTGTGAGCTGTTATCACTGTTTTCCCTCACTATTTGAAATACTATTTGAACTCAGTCCATGTGATTTACACTGTTTCATGAACTCAGCTATATTTTTACTCAAACTTGGAGTTTTAACTGATATTTGAACTATTGTTGAGCTGGGTATTATTGTTTACTGATGACCGAGGGGCTTTGACTATTTTTGGACTGATTGAGGCCAAGGGCCTTATGTGAGGGCATGATGAGCGAGGTGAGGAGGCTTTCAGGCCTCGAGTGCATTGTGAGCAGGCTTTCAGGCCTCGTATTGATATTTGTTCAGGCTTTCAGGCCTTGTTGATAGCGCTTGGGCTGTAGGAGCCCCTCCGGAGTCTGCACACCCACAGTGAGCATGGGTACCCATCTAGAGTGATTAAATATTGAACAGTGGTAACAATGACACTATTATACGCGTTTGGTCAGGTAACAATGACTGACCAGTCAGGTAACAATGACTGACCAGTGGTAACAATGGCACTGTAATACGCGTTTGGTCAGGTAACAATGACTGACCAGTCAGGTAACAATGGCTGACCAGTGGTAACAATGGCACTGTAATACGCGTTTGGTCAGGTAACAATGGCTGACTTACTGGTTGAGTATGATTTATTTTTAACTATTTTCAAAAAGATTTTCTTACTATATTTCACTGGTTTCTACTGTTTATCTGATGTTGCTGCTTGAGATAGCATTATTTGTGCCCTTATGGGATTTTATGTTCTCAGTCGTTATTTACTTTTATTACTCACTGGGTCGGAGTACTCACATTACTTCCTGCGCCATGTGTGCAGAGACAGGCACATCTGAGTTCGTACCTGAGCGTTGATTTCCTTCCAGACCAGGCGGACTTGGAGAGACGAGGTAGCTGTCGACGTCCACAGCCCTGTTTCTCCCTTATCTTCTGCATATTTTATTCATCTTCAGACTATGTTTCCAGACTTGTAGTATTTTCATAAACTCTGTAGTAGCTCGTGACTTGTGACACCCCGATCATCGGGCTGAGTTTGGGATGGTTTTTCCCCGTTATGTTACGTTTATTTCCGCACTTATAATTAATCAGTATCTATGCTTGAAACCTGTTTATGCTAAGAAATTGTTAAAAGCAGTGTTGATTGTTCTGTTGGCTGGTCTTGTCTTCACGAGAGGCGCCATCACGACCCGGTGGGAATTGGGTCGTGACATTGTGTAGGGACTTTTGGAGAGGAGCCATCAAGTGACATTCAACCTACTTTGAAGATTTAAAGAAGATCAATTTATCTTTTCAAGAGAACTTATGGAATTCGTTGAGCAAGTTCAAGGTAAAGAGAATACTTTGAAAGTGCTTCAAGGTAAAATAACTTATCTTTCTACTCGTAGTACTTTAGTTGACTGTAGTAACACTTTGAGTTTGAAAGATAACTATGACATTGATTTGTTTGATATTTCTTTATCTTGTGATGTGAAAGATAATGGTGGCTTGCAACTAGTTAAGAGTTCTTGTGTATTGTTGGATGCTTCTAGCTCTTTGTTATGACTCTTTAGCTAGTGACGTTGAGTCTTACGATTGTCCACCTATATGGGATGATGTATGTGATGATTCTTTTGACTCCAGTTTAACTTTGTGGGAAGAAAATTTTGATCTTTATAAAGAAATGAGTCAAGAAAAATGTGTGGATGAATTCTTTGATTCTATTTTCATTCCTTTGGAAGAAAGATTCAATTTTTATGATGAAATAAGCAAATTTGAATGTGGTGATTTGGTTGAGAGTGAAAAGGAAAGTAAAGTTTTTTATGCTAGCACTAGTATTAATTGCCTTACTTATCTTTTTTCTGCTTTTGAAAGAACATTCTCGTTAGATTTTGCTAATGCTTCTATGAAAAAAGGTAAGAATGTTTCTTTTGGTGTTTTGAATGATCATTTTGAGCAAAAAGCGCCTAACTTTATTGATTATTTTGTGAAGGTTAAACAAGGGAAAGTTGCTAAGGGTAAGGAAAGCCTTGAACCAACACTTTGGCATATTATTTGTCAAGAGCTTTTTCTTTTGTCTAAAAGAAAGAATGGTATGTATATTTGGCTTATGCTTATCTTGTGTTTATCTAAGGCCATTGAGGTAAAGATGCATAACTTTGAGTATTTTGATATTCTTTGTATGATGATTCATGATGAACGTGGCCTATCCCTTAAGTTGCCATGTGAAGTTGTTCTTGGAAAGTATGTGGATACTTGAGGATTAAAGTTTGTTTTTGACCCCGAAGTTGTTTATTATTATGGTAAAGTGTCTTTCTTTGGATTGGAGAGTATGCTTTTTATTGTTTCTTATGACACTTGGTTATACCATAAAAGTGTGCTCTCTCAAATTATTTTATTGAGCTGCTTTTGGTCTATCTCCCAATTTAGTGTGTTGAGTCATTAACATGGCTCTAGGCACACTTATTAGTAATTTTTTTTAGATGAGATGTTCGCACAATTTAACATAGTATGAGATCAAGCATAAGTTCTGAGTTCAAAGTCTCACCATCATTCACGTGCTTGACCTATGAAAATGATTCAGTTTTGATACGAACTATGAACCAAAATACGGATATGACAAAATAAACGGAATCAACAATAAGAGCTACAATTGATTGGAAGAACAAGAACCAATTAGGCTCTGAAGCCTAATTACCTCTATGAACTCAATCAATTGTAACCCTAAGCTATGAAAACCCTCAAGAGATTGGCAACTCTTGAAAACCCGGATAAAGTAATTAAGCAATTAGGCATTCACTATTAATTGCTCACCAACTAAGACTAATTTAGCACTAATGAAAGCATAAACAAAGCAATAAAGGAATTAAAGGCATAAACATAAATGCATTAATTAAAAGATAAGGAAAGAGTGTGAGACTTGCATGTCTTCAAGTTTAATCATTCATCAAGTCTAATTCTAAAGGCACTAATGCTTAGCTATTTATACTATTGCTATTTTAGGTACAAGAAATTCCTAAAATAGCCCTAAAGAGTGACTTATAAAGCAAATTAGCCACTTTGGGTAGACCCTACTCCAAGTTCATCCTCTTGCCTCAATTCTTGATCTTTAAACCATTGGAACACATTGTAATGTGTATGAGACTTCTCTAAAACTCCATCGGATGCTTCAAGCTTCATAATCAACAATCCAAGATCTTGCAACTCCTTTGCTTGGCTTCTTGTGAATGGTCTAGATGAAATAGGTGAATGTCGGGGTGTATCATCCTCCCCCCTTGAGAAAAATTCGCCCTCGAATTTGCATCATCATTACCTACAACACAAGGACTCAAGTCACTAACATTAAAGACATGATGAACAAGGAGAGCATTAGGAATATCAATCTTATATGCATTATCATTTATCCTTTCAAGAACTTGGTAGGGGCCTTCTCCCCTATGGAGAAGTTTGTTCTTTCTCTTTTGAGGAAATCTTTCCTTCCTCAAGTGAATCCAAACCCAATCACCGGG
>NW_017694052.1:0-4257 GCF_001879085.1 Nicotiana attenuata | reverse complement strand
GAAAATGACAAAGGTCCGTGGGTGTACCAAGTCATGGACGCAGTGTCAGTTGATAAAATCTCAGAAGGGGAGTGTGTTCCTATGCCCAAGATAGCTGCCGCATCTGTTATGGTAGCTTCAGAGATGATAAGGAATGGATTCTTGCCCGGAAAGGGGTTGGGTGCTTCACTGCAGGGAATCATACAGCCAGTGTCTCTTCCCAGAAATCTGGACACTTTCGGGCTAGGTTTCAAACCCAATGCTGCTGACATAAGGAGAGCCAAAAATATGAAAAAGAGAGTGTGGACCCTACCAAAACCCATTCCTCGCCTTTCCCGTTCCTTCGTCCGGCCCGGTACTGAACAACGCCTAGCAACAGCACTACCAAATTCCATGGTGACAGAACCAGACAAAGAGCTGATCGAAAAGTTTGAAAGGCTGTTCAATGAAGTGAATATGGTGGAACCAGGCGAAGGTCCGAGTAAAGTTGATGTGCAGTTTGTGGGGTCTCAGGCCAAGCTCAATAACTGGGAAGCTACTCCTCTTCCAACTCGGAAGGAGTCGTGGTAGTTAGCTTTGGATTTTCCTTTGAGTATTAGTTCTGGATTATTTCCAGGGTTGTAATTCAGATTTCTATGTTCCGTCCATTTGAATGAGTTAAACTTTGTTCTTTTACAATTTTAATGAAATGCAATTTCCTTCTCTCTTCACTCCTGATAGCCTTTATTTTGTTTTTATTTTCTCTCTTGTACAGTCCCTTTTATGCTGGTTTCAATGATGTGCCATGCATGAGGAGTTTCCGGCCTAGTCTTGAGATTCCATATGAAATAGTAATACAAGAAATTGAGTGTGATGGCGAGGGTGAATACGATGACGAGGAAGCTTTGGAAGAAATCAGTAAAGAGTTATATCAATTTGAGCAAAAACCCAAACCTAACTTGAATGACACAGAGGCAATCAATCTAGGGGATCAGGAAAATGTTCGAGAAACAAAAATAAGTGTCCATTTGGAAGCCCCGCTCAGAGAGGAGATAATTAAATTATTGTGTGAGTACAAAGATGTGTTTGCATGGTCATACGATGATATGCCGGGTCTAAGCACCGATCTGGTAGTCCACAAATTGCCCATTCATCAGGAATGCCCTCCTGTCAGGCAGAAGTTGAGGAAATTCAAAACAGATATCAGTGTGAAAATTAAGAAAGAGGTTACTAAGCAATTTGAGGCGAAGGTTATACTGGTTACTCGGTATCCTACCTGGTTAGCTAATGTGGTGCCAGTGCCAAAGAAGGATGGGAAGACCAGAGTATGTGTTGATTACCGTGATCTCAATAAGGCGAGCCCGAAGGACAACTTCCCACTCCCAAACATCCATATATTGATTGACAATTGTGCCAAACATGAGATTGGTTCCTTCGTGGATTGTTATGCGGGCTATCACCAGATTTTGATGGATGAGGAGGATGCGGAAAAGACAGCATTCATCACGCCTTGGGGAACGTATTGCTACAGGGTCATGCCATTTGGTTTGAAGAACGCAGGGGCAACGTATATGAGGGCAATGACTACCATGTTCCATGACATGATACATCAGGAAATTGAGGTCTATGTGGACGACGTGATCATAAAGTCGAGGAAACAATGTGACCATGTTCAGGATTTGAGGAAATTCTTCCAGAGACTCCGCAGGTACAACCTCAAGCTTAATCCAGCAAAGTGTGCGTTCGGAGTCCCGTCGGGGAAGTTGTTGGGATTTGTAGTGAGTCGGCACGGTATTGAATTAGACCCGTCTAAGATTAGAGCCATCCAGGAGTTACCGCCACCAAGGAACAAGAAGGATGTGATGAGTTTGCTTGGCAGGTTGAATTACATCAGCAGGTTCATTGCCCAGCTTACAACTACTTGTGAGCCCATTTTCAAGCTGCTAAAGAAAGATGCTGCGGTCAGATGGACAGACGAATGTCAAGCAGCATTTGACAAGATTAAGAAGTATTTGGCTAGTCCACCTGTGTTGGTCCCGCCAGAGCCAGAAAGGCCCTTGATCCTTTACCTGACTGTGTTGGACAATTCTTTTGGCTGTGTACTGGGGCAGCATGACATCACAGGAAGGAAGGAGCAGGCGATTTACTACCTCAGCAAGAAGTTCACATCATATGAGGTAAAATACTCTCAACTCGAGAGGACGTGTTGTGCTTTAACTTGGGTAGCGCAAAAGTTAAAACATTACTTGTCAGCATATACTACCTATCTCATCTCTCGGTTGGACCCATTGAAGTATATTTTTCAAAAGCCCATGCCCACAGGGAGCCTAGCAAAATGGCAAATCCTGCTTACGGAATTTGATATTGTCTACTTGACTCGGACCACAATGAAAGCACAAGCGCTGGCTGATCATCTAGCTGAGAATCCCGTTGATGATGAATATGAGCCTTTGAAAACGTACTTCCCTGACGAGGAGATAATGCACGTTGAAGAATTAGGACAGGTCGAGAAGCCTGGATGGAAACTTTTCTTTGATGGAGCTGCCAATGCCAAGGGTGTCGGAATAGGAGCAGTACTGATTTCTGAGATGGGGCAACATTACCCCGTCACTGCTCAACTTCGTTTCTATTGCACCAACAACATGGCTGAGTACGAAGCATGTATCCTGGGATTGAGGTTGGCCATAGACATGGGTGTCCAGAAAATCTTGGTCATGGGCGACTCGGACCTTCTTGTACACCAGATTCAGGGGGAGTGGGAAACACGAGATTTGAAGCTCATACCATACCGGCAGTGTTTGCATGAACTTCGTCAGCGGTTTCAATCAATAGATTTCAAATACATTCCAAGGATGCATAATGAGGTTGTCGACGCTTTGGCCACTTTGGCATCTATGTTGCATCATCCGGACAAGGCTTACGTGGATCCGTTACAGATTCAAGTTCGAGATCAGCATGCCTATTGTAATGTGGTGGAGGAAGAGTTTGATGGTGAGCCATGGTTCCATGATATAAAAGAATACCTCCGGATGGGAGCATACCCGACACAAGCTACAGGGGATCAAAAGAGAGCAATTCGACGCTTGGCAAGCGGATTTTTCTTCAGTGGAGGAGTGTTGTACAAGAGAACTCCAGATCTTGGGTTATTGAGATGCATAGATGCCAAACAGGCTACAGTTATCATGGCTGAGGTACATGCGGGAGTTTGCGGACCTCATATGAGTGGATATATATTGGCAAAAAAGATCCTTCGAGCAGGTTACTATTGGCTTACTATGGAACGGGATACATCAGCTTCGTGCGCAAATGTCATCAATGTCAGATACACGGAGATTTGATTCATTCTCCACCATCTGAATTGCATACAATGTCAGCACCATGGCCGTTTGTTGCCTGGGGAATGGATGTTATTGGACCGATTGAGCCAGCAGCCTCAAACGGGCATAGATTCATTTTGGTAGCTATTGATTATTTCACTAAATGGGTGGAGGCAAAAACCTTCAAATCCGTGACTAAGAAGGCAGTTGTCGATTTCGTACATTCAAATATCATATGCCGGTTCGGGATCCCGAAGGTAATCATCACAGATAATGGGGCAAATCTCAATAGTCATTTGATGGCCGAGACATGTCAGCGGTTTAAGATCATGCACCGCAATTCCACTCCATATCGTCCTAAGGCAAATGGGGCAGTCGAGGCAGCTAACAAGAATATCAAGAAAATACTTCAAAAAATGGTAGAAGGGTCAAGGCAATGGCATGAAAAGTTACCTTTTGCTTTGTTAGGCTATCGCACTACTGTCCGCACTTCAGTAGGAGCGACTCCTTACTCATTGGTATATGGAACCGAAGCAGTAATACCCGCAGAGGTTGAAATCCCATCCCTCCGAATCATCGCAGAGGCAGAGATTGATGATGATGAATGGGTTAAAGCCCGATTGGAACAACTAAGTTTGATTGATGAGAAGCGACTGGCAGCAGTGTGTCACGGTCAATTGTATCAACGAAGAATAGCAAGAGCATATAACAAGAAAGTGCGTCCGCGGAAGTTCGAAGTAGGACAGTTGGTGCTCAGACGTATCCTACCTCATTGGGCTGAGGCAAAAGGAAAGTTCGCCCCAAACTGGCAGGGGCCATTTGTTGTAACCAGAGTTTTGTCCAATGGCGCTCTATATCTAACGGACGTGGAAGGGAAATGTGTAGAAATGGCTATCAATTCTGACGCAGTCAAGAGATATTATGTATGATTTTCTTTATCTTTGTGTACCTGATCGTATTTGGCATGTTTTGAGATTGAAAT
>NW_017694051.1:0-4258 GCF_001879085.1 Nicotiana attenuata | reverse complement strand
GCTTTGTTTTCCTGAGTCAATTTCTCTTTTCCCCTTCATCAGCAGCAGCTTGTACACTGTTGTCAAATTTAAGATCGCGGATCTGTCCCTCCAATTTGCTTATTGAGGCTCTGTAGTTTATCTCTTTTTCCAACCAATCCCATTGCTCCCATGACTCATCAGTGAATTGCTAGACATGGGGTCTTTTAGCAGGCCTTTCGGACTCTTGATGGACTTGAAACCTTTTACCGAACCAAGTCGTGTAACTAGGCTCTAGCTCGCCTTTGGATACATCCCTTACCCGAGTCTTTGGCTCTAGAAACCTACACTGATTCCAAATCTGACGAACTTTTGCTTCTGGGAACATAGCTTTTGGACCTAATTCGATGACTTGTCGGCTCAGATCATCATCATGTGGGATAGTTTGAAACCTGCCTAGCTGGCGTACCACCCTGTGCGGAGCATATGGCTGGATGCTCCGGAGGCCCATTAAGAGAAGATAGCACACCTCGGCTGACATATAAATGACTTCAGTGACTGGGAGCCAACCGAATGTCCACTCAATTTTGTTTGAAGTTAAAGAACTCAAATGCGCAAACCAAGCCTCTGTACCTTCTGGAAATTCACAACCCACTACTCGGTTTTCATATTCTTCAATGCAGTTCAAACCGGTCATGCCATAGTTCATGTACCCCAAGCGGAGACAAAGATGTTCTTGTATCCAAAGTTGTAGGAGTATGTTACAGCCTTTGAAGAATTTTCCCCCTTCTCGGCAGACCGTTAAAGCTCGATAAATCTCCGCTAAGATCATTGGAACAAGGGTGCCATTAGCTTTTTTAGTCATGACATCGGCCATTCCCATAAGACCCGGTTCTATGTTTCCATCTTTTCTTGGGCAAATCAAAATACCCAAGAATGCCGCTATAAAAGCCAGTCACCGCCGTGCCTCCCATTTATCTCTGTTTCCTGAATGAGTTAGGCCGGTATCTGGTGCCTCAAAACCGTGGGGATCGCCATAACGCTGGTACAAGAAGTAGAATGTGCAAAACCCTTCGGATAGATTTCCATCTTGAACCTCCCGACTGATGCTCAGCAGGTCTAAAAACTTATGAGGAGTCACTATTCTTGGCACCACTGGGTACCGACTTCTAAGATTCCCACTAAGATCGGCATATCCCGCTATTTCTTCCAGCGTGGGGTTAGCTCAAAATCAAAAAAACGGAACACATTATGAGTCGGGTCCCAAAAGGGTATCAAAGCCTCGATCACATCCAACCTCGGTTTGATTTTCAGAAGACCAACAAGACCGCCCAAAACTTTTACCACAGTATTTCTGCTGACTTTTCCTAATTCGTTCCACCACATATGGAGCTTTAATGGGATTTCCTCAAGAATTGTGAAGGGTTCGTTTTCAATTATGCTCATCCTGCACATTTATCAGAGTGATTGGTTAAAAGATCATGATTTATTTTGACTCGAGAGAAAGTTGTCAATTTTCAAAAAAATTTCATTTCAAAACAAGGAATGCCTTTGCAAATACGGCCCTTCAGTACCTCAGGGAAGAAGATTTTAGGGATGTGTTTGCTAATTGGCAAAAAATTTAAAAAAGGAACCAAAGGTGGCTATTCTCGCAAAAGCAGCCTTCCGGCGTCCTTTTGGGGACGTTTTGGCCATTTAGACAAGAACGACATTACCTAACTTATTTATGACAAAACAACAAAAATTTTGTTCTTTCTGGGTTATTTTTGCAAAAATGGAGTTGGACCCGGTGAGGGTTGCCTACGTATCCCACATCTGGTGAGAATCAAACTTGCGTAGTTCGGGCAGTTTTGACATAATAAAAACAAAACCAAATTCTTTTCTTCTTTCTCAAAATTCGGCAGAATTTCGGTACTTTTGGGACACCGGGTTTTCAAAGACGGGTAATTATCTCTCTCATACCTCAACTTTGATTTCTCCAAACTTTCTCCATTATTTTAGAATCCGGTCAACATGCAATCCGGAGCAAATAAATGCACAAGTAGCAAGTAGAATGCATCAGGATGGTCTTTTTGATTTCGGGTACACCTGTCCTAGACGGACCCAACCCCTGTGTTGAGTCCCCTAAGTCAAATGCACGTGATGCAAACAAGCGTTCCTACTAAGGATCCGGCATGAGGTTTTGTTATACTAGGTTTAAAACCCTAGGTGTATTGTTCTAGACCTGGCTTATCCGAGCGAACAGCTCGAGCCGAGGGGGGGGGGGGGCAGCGTACCGGGAATACAGAAGCTTCACCGGCTTTGCAATTTGTCCGAACCTCGTTCTAAAATTGGGATATGACTCTAACAGAAAAGAAGTTACACGAAGTGCACACTTCCCAGACGATTTAGAAGACTTAGGGAGAAGAGGGTTTCGTAACAATTTATATACAGTTCAAACAATATCAAAGCGGTAAAAAGCAGCATTTAGCACATTAGGTTCAAACATGTAAAATCAGATAATAAATAAAGCCAACTATAACAGTTATTCTAAGCTCAAATTCTTAAACCCTGAACAAAAGTTCTAGGTTATTTTCCCCAGCAGAGTCGCCAGAGCTGTCGCACCTCCTTTTATACCACCCGAGGGGGTATATAAGGGAGTTTTTTCAATTTAAGTGACATTATTCGAAATGGGATTATTTTATTTAATTTTTCAGGGTCGCCACTTGGGATAGTTTATTTGGTGTCCCAAGTCACCGATTTATTTTAAAATCCCGAATCGAGGAAATTTCGACTTTATTTTAAAAGCCTACGAACTAGAAATTCTAAGTAAGGAATTATGTTAATCCAAGAGAAGGTGTTAGGCATTCCCGGGTTCCGTGGTTCTAGCACGGTCGCTTAAACTATTAAAATTGGTCTATTATCCGATTTATTACATGTTTTAGCCTATTTTGCATTTTTAGCTTTAGAACCGCTTTTAATTAATTTAAATCGCTTTTAGGAAAATTCAATGTTATTTAAAACACGTCTTAAACCACGCTACATGAAATGCACCCGCGGTTCGCAGCACGTTCTATTTAACATTGTTTGAGAAATTGAAATTGGATCACATGAAATGTACACCCGAATTTTAGTAATTAAAAAAAATTACAACTACGTCACGGGAATCGTACCCGTAGCTATGATGAATTAATTAAAAAACGCGCCTAAAGCAACTACAAAGGTTCAAATTAACAACAACATTTGTGAGGGCCATGGAGGATTTAATTGATGGCACACCTCGATTTTTAAAGGTTTGTATTAATTTCATGAGGGCCATGGGTTATTAAAGGAAAATGGCACACCTCAAATTTTCTACAAGAGTTAACTAATTTTATGAGGGCCATGGGCTTAGGGGTTTTTTTTGGCATGGCACACCTCAAAAGGTTTTAAAAGAGCAGTATTTAATTAAGGGATTCTAAGATGTTCTTATTTTAAACCTAACCTAAACTTAACAAAGCCAATTGATCGTGGACAGGTTTTTAATCAGTTTTTCGGACCAAAGGGATGGGCCAGCAGCGGTTTACTGAACAAATCAACTTTGAGAGCTGTAATTGGGCTCAAGATTTTGGCCCAGAAATCAAAAGGGGTTAAGAATATCATTGCTGACTTTTGGACCAAGCAGCCCACATTGGGCTTAAATTTAGGCGGGCCCAGTTATGGTTATCTAACATCTGGGCCTATCTACCTCTAAAACTAACAGCAACTAAATATCAGTTTTTGCTTAATTAAACTAAAATCAAGGTATGGAAATCAAATTGTCGTCTAGCTTTAAAAAATTAACCACATAATTTTCAAGGCATGAGAAGTATATACTTGAAACATGATTAAAAGAAAATTGGAAACATCTGGATTTGGGCTCAAGACCCAGGCCCAATGGCCTAGGTCCAATGTTCTTTTCGTGGGTCAGCATTCAATTGGGCCTCATGTTCAGCCCCTTTTTACCCTTGCGGATTGGGGCTCTCAACCCAGCCCATTGCACTACTACAATTATGAATACTATTATGGGTTATTCATACAAAACTGAAGTCTTACTTATTACAGCACTGCATACAAAATCAAAATTAAAAGAAAATCTATGAATATTACATGATACCCTATTAGATACATATAATGCTATTCTGATTACTAATCTGCTATAATGCTTGTTTCATTGATGAACCAATGGACAGCCTGCCTCCCTTGGACATTGTTTATCCATCAAAGCTGGGCCTCTCACATAAAACAAGCTAAATTTCAGTAAATTCAAACAATGGAAATGTTTAAAACTTTTAACCTTGAA
>NW_017694050.1:0-4258 GCF_001879085.1 Nicotiana attenuata | reverse complement strand
GACCAGAAATGGTCCGACTTGACCACCCGAAATCACCCCGAGGCCCCCGGACTCAATCAAAAGCACAACTTATCCCATAACATCACTCAAACTTGTTCCAATCATCAAAACACATCAAACAACGATAAAACCATCAAATCTCATCGAATTCAAGCCTAAGTTCTTCAAAAACTTCCGAAATGCACTTTCGATCAAAAACCCGACCAAACGACGTCCGAATGACCTGAAATTTTACACACATATCTAAAATCACCTAACGAAGCTACAGCAACTCTCGGAATTCCATTCCGACCCTCGGATCAAAATCTCACCTATCAACCGGAATTCGCCAAAATACTAACTTCGCCAATT
The DNA here is from genome assembly GCF_001879085.1 of Nicotiana attenuata. Classification (NCBI taxonomy): domain Eukaryota; kingdom Viridiplantae; phylum Streptophyta; class Magnoliopsida; order Solanales; family Solanaceae; genus Nicotiana; species Nicotiana attenuata. Next base: position 3,907 of record NW_017694050.1, on the reverse strand, counting down.
CAAGCCTAATTCTACACCGGACCTCCAAAATCAATTCCGACCACGCTCCTAAGTCACAAATCATCCCCCGAAGCTAACCGAATCACCGACTCATAAGTCAACGTCCGGTTGACTTTTCCAACTTAAGCCTTCCTTAAAGAGACTAAGTGTCTCATTTCTTATCAAAACCAATCCAAATCAACTCTCACACACCACATACCGATAACGAAACGTGAAGAAGCAATAAACGGGGAAAACGGAGCAGTAACACATGAGACGACGGGTCGGGTCGTCACAATAGTACAGCATAAGTATATATATTACATATATATAAGCCATATTCGATATAATATTACCTAATACGCTTATACTTAGTGCATAGTACAGCGTAACTATATATATTACATATATATAAGCCATATTCGATATAATATTACCTAATACGCTTATACTTAGTGCATAGTACAGCGTAACTATATATATTACATATATATAAGCCATATTCGATATAATATTACCTAATACGCTTATACTTAGTGCATAGTACATCGTAACTATATATATTATATATATATAAGCCATATTCGATATAATATTACCTAATACGCTTATACTTAGTGCATAATACAACGTAACTATATATATTACATATGTATAAGCCATATTCGATATAATATTACCTAATACGCTTATACTTAGTGCATAGCATGTTAGAGTATATTTTAGTCTATTCATCCCTTGTGTTACAAAAGTGTTAACGGCTTACATTTATATTATTTAGATAGTAAATACAAAAGTGATTTTTAATTTTGACCATTGTTGACCTGAAAAGAGACCAACTTTGGTCGCTAATTGTACTTATATTTAAATTAGCGACCAAAGTTGGTCGCTAAATTTAAATCAGATTTATTTATATTTTATATAATATTTAAAATAATAATATAATTGTTAAACGGGTCCCATATTAGCGACCAATCTTGGTCTCTATTTTATAAGCGACTAACTTTGGTCGCTAACTTTGAATTATATTTATTTATGTTTTATAATTTTTTTTAAATAATAATATAATTATTAAAATTTTATAACAGGGTCCCATATTAGCGACCAAATTTGGTCTCTATCTACTTACCCTTTAATTAGCGACCAACTTTGGTCGCTCATTTTAAATTATATTTATTTATTATAACGACCCGATCGGTCATTTTTTAGAATTCACGCCCCGACCCCCTATTAATTGCTTCCTCTAAGTTCATTTCTTCTATTTTGGTTTGCTGGGACGTTCGGTGTTGAGTTTCGGAGAGTTTTGGGGCACTTAGTCCCTAAATGAGAGCTTAAGTGTTTAAAAGTGGTCCGTAGTCAGAACTGTGTAAAGACGGCCTCGGAATGGAAATTCGACGGTTCTGTTAGCTCCGTTAGGTGATTTCGGGGTTGGGTGCGTGTTCGGAATGTATTTTGGAGGTTCCTAGCTAATTTAGGCTTGAAATGCCGAAGTTTGAATTTTTGAAGTTTCTGGTCCGATAGTGAATTTTTGATCCGAGGGCCGGAATGGAATTCCGGAAGTTGCAGTAGCTCCGTCATGCCATTTGGGACGTGTGTGCAAAATTCAGGTCATTCGGACGTGTTTTGATTAGGTTTTTGATCGAAAGCGTGTTTTGATGAAATTTGAAGTTCTTAGGCTCAAATCCTTGTTTAATTCGAGTTTTCGGCGTCGTTTTAGGAGGTTTAAGGATTGGTACAAGTTTGAATGGTGTTATAGGATATGTCCTTAGGTTTGGTTGAGGTCCCGGGGGCCTCGGGTGTGTTTCGGATGGGCTACGGGTCATTTCCCCTTGCTTTTGAACTGCTGTTGCTGCTTCTGGTACTCCTTCTTCGCGTTCGCGATATGGCCTTCGCGTTCGCGAAGGCTTATCTTGGCCACCTGGAAAATCCTTCTTCGCGTTCGCGTTTAGAGCCTCGCGTTCGCGAAGCTCTGCCTCTCCCTTCACCGCGTTCGCGTCTACCATCCCGCGTTCGCGTAGTTATGTTGTCTCACCCTTCGTGTTCGCGTACAGATTCACGCGTTCGCGAAGGGCAGTCCTTGGGCCTTCAAATTCTTCTTCTTCGCGTTCGCGGACGCGTTGTCGCGTTCGCGATGAGTAACTGAACACCTTCACTTTTCCTTCTTCGCGAACGCGGTGCTTCTTCCGCGTTCGCGATGACCAATTTTCTGGGCAGACATAGTAAATTCCAATTTCGAGGGTTTCACCATTTTTATCACATTTTTGACTTCTAGAGCTCGGTTTTTGGCGATTTTTGAAGGGATTTTCACCTGGGCGACTTGGGTAAGTGCTTCTCACTCGATTTAGACCAATTTCCATGAATCTCCTCTTAATTTCCTCCTTTAATTTCAGATTTTTAATGAATAATGGGTAGAACTTCATAGACCGAATTATTGAGTTTTGAGGGGGTGTTTGACCTCCGATTTGGGAGATTTTTATATGGTTAGACTCGTGAGAGGACGAGGGTTATGAAAAATGTAAAAATTATCCGATTCCGAGACGTTGGCCTGAGGGGCGTTTTGGTCATTTTGCTTAATTTCACGCTTTAGCTTTGAATTAAATAGTAGAATCAGTTGCTTGAGATGTTATTTACAATGTGTGATTTAATTGAATAGATTTGGGCCATTTGGAGTCGAGTACTCGTGGCAAGTACGCGGTTGCTAGTTGATTTTAGCCGGTTCGAGGTAAGTATCTTGCCTAACCTTGTGTGGGGGACTTCCCCTTAGGATTTGACTCTTCTTTGTTGATTGTATTCCTTGCACGCGAGGTGACGAGTGCGTGCTAGGATTTATTTGTGGAAAAATTGCCCCTTTTAGGCTCTTAGATCCTTGTAGTCACCGAATATAAAGTTGTTCTTGATACGATTGAGTTCCCTGTTATTAGCTTCACCTTTACATGTCTTACTTGGAAATTATTTGCCCCTTTTTGGCTTATTCTTGTTGCCTAATTGACTTTTACTTGTTTCACTGTAGACATTACCCTCCTATAGTCACATTATCATTCCTAACTGCTTGTCTTTATTTGGAAAGCATTATTTCTATCTCTCGTGTAATTAATTGGTCTTAATTGGAAAGAAGTTAGATACCCTATATTCAGTTTGATATTTCCTTAATTGTAATTATTTGATTCATGTTAACTTCCTTGTTGTTGAACTTAGTATTATGGAATCGTTGTTTCATATTATTTCTCCCTTGTTGAGTTGTTCTTATTGCGCTTAGTATTTCTCTGTTACGGTTATTCCTTGTGAGTTAGTTGTACCGTCTTTTGGCGAACGAAAATACCTGAGTTGATTCTCTTGCTTTGTTCCTGTATATATTGTCGTTTGTTGTGTTGTACTTGAGACTGTGATGCACGAGGTTTCTCCCGTGCGGTTGTTGATACTGTGATGCACGAGGTTTCTGCCGTGCGATTGTGAATATTGTGATGCACGAGGTTTCTGCCGTGCGGTTGTTGATACGGTGATGCACGAGGTTTCTGCCGTGCAGTTGATTTTGAAGGGTTGCACGAGGTCTTTGCCGTGCTGTTGTTGTTATTGATGTTTTGCACATGCGACATAATAAGGCGGGATATGTTATATGCTTATATGTGGGTTGCGCATGTGGCGTAATAAGGAGGGAACATTGTGATGCACGTGTGGCGAAATAAGGCGGTACCTATTATCTTATTATTTGCACACGTGGCGAAATAAGGTGGGTATGTCAGGGGATGATTGTAGAGAATTGTGACGGCCTGTGGAGGCATTCCTATTTGTTTAATAATGTGATTGTGGGTTGTTTACCAGTATGAGCTTTATCGCTTGGAAGTTGTGAGGAAACATCGTACATGCGGTCTGTTCTCCTTTTCATTTTACTAGCTGGTAGAATTTTGTTAGAAACATTTGCACAAGCATA
>NW_017694049.1:0-4258 GCF_001879085.1 Nicotiana attenuata | reverse complement strand
GGATTTTTCTTCAGTGGAGGAGTGTGTACAAGAGAACTCCAGATCTGGACTGTTGAGATGCATGGATGCTAACATGCTATAGTATCATTGCTGAGGTACATGCGGGAGTCTACGGACCTCATATGAGTGGATATGTATTAGCAAAAAAGATTCTCCGAGCAGGTTATTATTGGCTTACTATGGAACAGGATTGCATTAGTTTCGTGCGCAAGTGTCATCAATGTCAGGTACATGGAGATTTGATTCATTCTCCACCATCTGAATTGCATACAATGTCAGCACCATGGCCGTTCGTTGCTTGGGGAATGGATGTCATTGGTCCGATCGAGCCAGCAGCGTCAAATGGGCACAGGTTCATTCTGGTAGCTATTGATTATTTCACTAAGTGGGTTGAAGCAAAAACCTTCAAATCTGTGACCAAGAAGGCAGTGGTCGATTTTGTGCATTCGAATATCATCTGTCGGTTTGGGATCCCGAAGGTAATCATCACAGACAATGGTGCCAATCTCAACAGCCATTTGATGGCAGAGACATGTCAACAGTTCAAGATTACGCATCCTAATTCCACCCCATATCGTCCTAAGGCAAATGGAGCAGTCGAAGCAGCTAACAAGAACATCAAGAAAATACTTCGGAAAATGGTAGAGGGGTCCAGGCAATGGCATGAGAAGTTACCTTTTGCCCTTTTAGGCTATCACACTACTGTCCGCACTTCAGTAGGGGCAACTCCTTATTCACTGGTGTACGGAACTGAAGCAGTACTACCCGCAGAGGTTGAAATCCCGTCCCTTCGGATCATCGCCGAGGCAGAAATTGATGATGTTGAATGGGTTAAAGCCCGCTTGGAACACCTAAGTTTGATTGATGAGAAGAGATTGGCAGCAGTGTGTCACGGTCAGTTGTACCAACAGAGGATGGCAAGAGCATATAACAAGAAGGTGCGTCCGCGGAAATTCGAAGTAGGGCAATTGGTGTTGAGGCATATCTTACCTCATTGGGCTGAGGCAAAAGGAAAGTTCGCCCCGAACTGGCAGAGGCCATTTGTTGTCACCAGAGTGTTGTCCAATGGCGCATTGTATTTGACAGATGTGGAAGGCAAATGTGTAGAAATGGCTATCAACTCTGATGTAGTCAAGCGATACTATGTATGATTTCTTGGTTTAATTGTACTTTATTGTATTTGGCATATTTTTGAGATTGAAATGACGAAGGCATTTTGTTCTGCTATCCAAACACTTTATCCTTTGTTATCACTTTGAGCCTCATTTACTTTCTTTCGTACCCCTCTTTCGGAATCAATAAACAACTCGGGAGCTCAAGCAAGGAAAATCAGTGAAGAAACGAGAAACCACAGTCCAAAAGAAAAAAAAAGAAAAGAAGAAGAAAAGAAACAAAAAAAAAGAAGAAAAAGAAGGCAAAAGGAAAAAAAAACAAAAAGAAGAAAAAAAAAGAAAAGAAAAAAGCAAAATGAAGATAAGAAAAGAAAGAAAAGAAATGAAAAGAAAGAAAAGAAAGTGGAAGAAACGGAAAGATTGCAACAGTAAAGTAATTCTTATGACCTGAACTACGTTTGACTTGATCCCGAAAGGGTACGTAGGCAGCCTCTCCTTGGGGTTCAGTCACATCAAAACAAAATCCCAAAAGTCCCCACGGAAGAAACTGGGGCAGAAGTTATGGTTGTGCAAGAAAGTTGATTCCGAAAGTTGTAGTTGTGACCCATATTGAATTGTTTTTGAACCTTTTATACCCTTTCTTTCTAGCCCTATCCAAAAGCCTGCATTACGGTCCAAAGAAAGACCTTTTGATCAATCTTCAGGAAGTGCCAATACGAGCGAGTAAAAGTGATTCACGTCAGGGGAAACACTCCGGTACAAGAGAAATAATCAAAATGAGAGAGTCTTATTGGTGAAAACCCTCACGGGCATCGTAAGGCGAAGCGAGTTGAGAGAAAATAAAAAATGAGAGAGTCTTATCGGTGAAAACCTTCACGGGCACCATAAGGCGAAGTGAGTTGAGAGAAATCAAAATGAGAGAGTCTTATTGGTGAAAACCCTCACGGGCACCGTCAGGCGAAGGCGAGTTTTTCAGATAGGCAAATGAGACAAGTCCGTGGTCAAAAGATGCTCAGGACATTGCAAGACGAGCAAGGTTTGGGTTTGGGTAAAAGTCAGGTTATGAAAGTCCGAAATGACAAATGTGACGATTTGAAAGTTGATTGGTAGACAGACTGGGCTGGTCAATCCGAAATGCATGGCATGCTCAATGGTACCAGCTGTTCCACTCAGATAAGTCTCATTTTCTTCTTTCTTCATTACAAATCATCCGTTCTCGGATTCTTTTTATCCTTCACCCTTGAGGTCATTGCATTTCATTCTTTCGAGGTCTATCTCCGGGATGTTTTGGTGTCAGTTCTGTTCGAAACAAAGGAAGGAATGTCAAAGCTAATTACCAGCTTCCTAGTTGTACAGATAGGGCCAGAATATATCAAAGATGTCCAAAAGCAAAGTAAGTCATAAAGGACCACCGGAAGTTTCATCGGTGGATTGATCGGATAATTGTGGGGAAGAAGCGAAGTTTCAAAAGAGGGGTCAGAAACACAAGAACAACAATACGGAATAGAACACTTGGGTCATCAGAGTCAAGGGGGTTGAAATTCGATAAGGGAGTCGAGGGGGTTCAAGGCAAGTCCAGGAAAGCGAGACAGAGTAAAGCCCAGCAGCAGGGATGTACCTAGCAAGAATGCCGACAACTAACCACATTTTTAAAACTGACAAGATTTTTCTTTGATTGAAACGGGGGCAGAAAGTTTTCATTGGTTTCGGAGAAACCCTCCTTAAGGAAAAAGCAAGCACCCAAAACAGGTATGACCGGAAATTCTCAGGACCCTCCTGGAAAATGGGACTTAGTTTAAAATTCAAAACAATCATGAGTAGCATAATTTAGCACAAATGTATCCTAAAGAACATAGGTTGTCTAAGATAGGACTTAATTAGGAGTGGTCAGGACCCTCCTGGATAATGGGATATAGCTTTAAAGTTCGCTTCAGATAACAAAATATAGTGGAAGTTGTACCTTCAGTAGATATAGCTTAGGTTACAAGTGTCTTTTAACTAAAGTTGTCAGGACTCACCTGGATAATGGGGAGTAGTTTAAGACCTTTTAGACAACAAACGTAGTGGGGGTAATACCTCTAGAGGATATAACTTAGGTTCATAATCATTAGATGTTGTCAGGACCTCCCTGGATAATAGGACTTAGCTTTCAAATTCTTATAATAGTTGGTAGAATAATTCAGGTTAACACTTACCCATGTACCCAGCTACCAAACTGAGGCAGAAAGTTTTCTTTGTTTTTGTTTATTTTGTTGCAGTCAGGAGCCCACCTGGAGAACAAGGGAATACTGTTCAAGTTCAGCAATCATGAGCCCACCTGGAGAACAAGGGAATACTGTTCAAGTTCAGAAGTCAGGCGCCCTCCTGGAGAACAGAGGCATACAATTCAAGTTTCAGCACTCAGGAGCCCGCCTGGAGAATAGAGGCATACGTTTCAAGTTTCAGTAGTCAGGAGCCCGCCTGGAGAACAGAGGCATACGTCTCAAGTTTCAGCAATCAGGAGCCCGCCTGGAGAACAGAGGCATACATTTCAAGTTTCAGCAGTCAGGAGCCCGCCTGGAGAACAGAGATATTACAATTCAAGTTTTAGTTTTCAAATTCTTATTAATGTCTGGCAATATGATGCCCAGTCACCAAACTGGGGCAAGAGAGTTTCTTTGTTTTTGTCTATTTTTTTGCAGTCAGGAGCCCGCCTGGAGAACAGAGGCATACATTTCAAGTTTCAACAATCAGGAGCCCGCCTGAAGAATAGAGGTATACCGTTCAATACAGCAATCAGGAACCCGCCTGGAGAGCAGGGAATACATTCGAGTTCAGCGGTCAAGCATCACCCGGAGAAAGGAAAACATCTCAAAGTGTAGTCAGCAGTCAGGCAGCCACCTGGAGAAAAGGCAAAACATCTCAGATCACAATTCAAGGCAGCAACAAAAGGATGTCGTCGGGGAGAATACAATACAACAAGGCGACAAGAAATACGAGAGCACGTTTGAAGATTTAGATAGGATTTTTGTAGAGCATAGATCATAGTCTAGTCTAGCTTCTTTTTATCTTTGACATGGTGTAATAAGGGGGTTCAGTAAGCAGTAGCAGCAACAGTGAAATCACAGCTTCATGGTAGTCCCAGCTACCAAACCTTCCCGAACTAC
>NW_017694048.1:0-4259 GCF_001879085.1 Nicotiana attenuata | reverse complement strand
AAGGGTCGTGATGGCGCCGGACGCTGCTGTCAGGCAAGTACAAATAAAAATACTTAATTAGATTTCCAATTTAGACAATTTTGAAAACCCAGATTTTCCTTCTAATTTCATAAGTAAAGAGACAAACTGCTTCAATTCAAATTAAATAATAAGCAAATTAATACAAAATATTTCAAAACCATCCCAGAACCCGGAATCACAAGTGCATGAGCAATTTCTAAGAAATAATATAATACAACATCCGTCCGAAATACAGTGGATAGAAAGTAAATACAATATACTAGAAGGGGCTATACTAGCTGCAGGCCGCCTCGAATAATGCAACTCACCTAGTCCCCAAATCATCCGTGCTGCTACGCCCAGTAGGCCGCTAGAGTTACATATACCTGTGCAACAAAAATGCACAGAAGTGTAGTATGAGTACGAAAACAATGTGTACTCAATGAGTATCCCGCCTAATCTCGAAGAAGTAGAGACGAGATGGTCGACTTCGACACTTACTAATGGTCCAATAATGATGCCAATAATACATTAAATCGTGGATTTCTATAAACATGATTTTTAATCCAATAGAGGAAAACAAGTAAACAATTATTTCTTTTATAGGAAATTTCCAAAACTTCTTGTCATTATTTGTCCAAATATTCTCAAGCCATGAAAAGGCAATAACAACTTTAATAAGTTCAAGGCTGCAATACAAGCATGCACAAATCATGCCGAGGTCGACGGCCCGCTCCAACAGAATGTAGAATGTGCATTGCCGAGGGTCGAAAGGCGCGAACCATAGATGCATCTATTTAATCTGCCGAGGCGTTCGGCCCGCTCCAAAATTTAAACACACACAGACAGTCAATCAAGAGTCCGCACGGAGCAATTATCCAAAGAAAGTCAATCCTATTTTAACCATTTAAGAAAAATGAAGTTTAATCCTTTTAGAATTTATTTTCTAATTCAATGTGATTTAAGCAATTCAAGCTGTCAATAAGTTCACAGATAATCCCAGTATAACATGCTCTTGGGTCCTAAACTACCCGGACAATAGCATTATAGTAGCTACGCACGGACTCTCGTCACCTCGTGCGCACATAGCCCCCACAATTAGGAGCACATAACCAATTATTTTTTTTTACCTATGGGGACAATTCCCTCTTACAAGGTTAGAAAGGAGACTCACCTCGCTCCGAAGATCCATAACCGGCATTCCACGCTCTTCCAAAGACTCGAATCGACACACAACGCTCCAAAACTAGCCAATGATTATACAAATCCATTAATATATGCTCAATTACTCATTACAATCCAATTTATAGCAATTCCCAACCCCGACCGAAAAGTTGAGAAAAACGCCCTCGGGCCCCCGTGCCCGGAATCCGAAATTTTTTGAAGATAAAGTTTACCCATAGCTTCACGAACTCAAATATATAATTTTCTCTAAATTCCATACCCAAAATCGTGGTCAAAATCCAAGAATACTAATTTTCTAGGTTTTCCCTCAAACCTCAAGTTTTCTACAATTTTCCAAGTCTAAATCCATATATAAACCTTGTATTTAATTCAAAACTAGCATAAATTACTTACCTCGTGATGAATGACGGAACCCCCTCTTCAAAAGCTCTAAAAATCGCCCAAGCCAAGAGAAAAATGGGTGAAATGAACTCAAACCCCGATTTTTAAATATTCTGCCCAGCCCAGGTCCACCCTTCTTCGCGTTCGCGACCTCTCGCTCGCGTTCGCGAAGGCCAGTTACCCAGCCCTTCGCGTTCGCATACCAGGCCTCGCGTTCGCGTAGGCCAATGACCCAGGCCCAGCTTTTCCTTCTACGCGTTCGCGATCTCTCCCCCGCGTTCGCGTAGCAGCCCAATCCACCCCCTTCACGTTCGCGACTTCAACCTCGCGTTCGCGAAGGCCAAATCCAGAAGCCTCCTATTTTCCTCTTCGCGTTCGCGAGACTTCCTTTGCGTTCGCGAAGAAGGAAACCAGATACCAGCAACCAGCAGCAGCTTTTTACCAAATTTCGATCAGTTGAGCATCCGAAACGCGCCCGAGGCCCCGGGACCTCAACCAAACCTACCAACCAGTCCTAAAACACATTACAGACTTGCTCGAGGCCTCAAATCATATCAAACAACTAAAACCATGAATTACACCCCAATTCAAGCTTTATGAACTTTGAAATTTCAAGCTTCTACATTCGATGCCGAAACCTATCAAATCATGTCCGATTGACTTCAAATTTTGCACACAAGTCATATTTGACATTACGGACCTACTCCAACTTCCGGAATCGGATTCCAACCCCGATATCAAAAAGTCCACTTCCGTCAAACTCCTCAAAAACCTTCAAATTTCTATCTTTAGCCAAATGGCTCCAAAATGACCTACGGACCTCCGAGTTCACTTCTGGTCGCTCCCAACTCCAGAATCACCATACGGAGCTGCTCCCAGACTCAGATTCCCAAACGGACATCGATAACACTGAAATGCACTTCAACCCAAACTTATGAAATTTCTTTCAAAATGCTACTTTCCCCAATAGGCGCCAAAACGCTCCCGGGTCATCCAAAACCCGATCCGGGCATACGCCCAAGTCCGAAATCATCATACGAACCTGCTGGATCCTTCAGATCCCGATTCCGAGGTCGTTTACTCAAAATTCCAATCCTAGTTAATTCTTTCAACTTTAAGCTTCCGAAATGAGCATTCTCTTCCCAAATCAACTCCGAACTTCCCGAAATTCAATTCCGACCACGCGTACAAGTCATAACACCTGAAATGAAGCTGCTCATGGCCTCTGACTGCTGGACGACGCGCTAGAGCTCAAAACGACCGGTCGGGTCGTTACAAACATAGCATGCATATGTAATGTGAGAGCAACTAATCAAAATAGGCAGCTTATACAAAAATTTCAATTTTGATTGTAAGTAATAGCAGAGCGGAGGGGAGTATAGTAGATATATGTATAGTTTTGGAGAGATAGAACAAATAGGACAGTAGGTTGAGTTATAAGCCAACTGTGAACTTGTAAAGCTTCAATGGTGATTAATGAAAATTTTAATTACCAAAAAAAATATTCTTCAACGAAAAAAATATTATACCCTTGCAATATTGGCTTGACTACAGCTAAATGAAGGGATTTCAGCTTATACCCTTCAATTCCTTGAATGTGCTAAATTGAAATTAATGATAGCAATTGTATAGCCAAAAGTTTTGTTATTTGTTTGATGTCCATTTATGCAAATTGACTCTTCAAACAAATATTCTTGAAGAAGATAAAAGAAACAACTTTTTTTTTAATATTGACTGATTTTGTGATGTTTCTTTCTCCAGCATGTATGTTTACTTTATTATATATGTAAGTAAATTTTTATTTGGTTTTGTAAACTCTTTTTTGTTATTTAGATAAACATAGACGTGTATCGTATATATTATATTTGTTTTAAAATAATTTCGTTTTATTCAAATCTAGCTACAGTGTTTCAAAGAACTATACGTATAAGATTTTAAATGTGAAAGAGTTTTATATTTATAAGGAGTAGTTTTTTTTTTTTTTTTTGCTAGAGGCAAAGTAGTATTTAAATAATTATAAAAAATAACAAAAGTTTCTAACATGATTTCATATCATCATTAACCGAATTAAGTATGATAACATGATAAAAAAAGATAAATTGTATTTTTAATTTAAATTCGAATTTATAGTGTCAAATTAAATTTAAAGTAAGTACACTTCCATTAATGACATGAAGGATGAAAGACCTCTTTATAACAAGCAAATAAATAAATAAATAAATAAATAAATTGTTGTTATATAATTAGTATGAATATTTTTAATGCCAATAAAATTCCGCTTTAAGAAAACCTCTTAGTATCAATTAACTTGTGAAACACCCTCTTTTTTGCCTCTCTCTCGTTCGCTTTTTTTTTTTTTTAATTTTTTTTATATATGTTGGACATGAAACTTTTAACTTTTTTTAACAGATAAAACATTACCCAACTTGTATAATTAGAGTGGATCGCGAGGTTTTCTATTTAGCTATATTCATTTCCAAGCAGAAAGATCTTTAACCCTTTGAGCTGTTAAATACTTTAAGAAATAATGTTGTTAAAAAGAAGAAAAAAGAGATGTGCATATTTTAAATGAATCTATCAGCAGTAATACAGTGTAGCCTAATTTGACAACTGAATCTATAAAAAGAAATGTCTTAAGGCATTATAAGATGAAGAATTAACATAAATAGCCGTCCAGGGCAACTAGCGTAGTT
>NW_017694047.1:0-4259 GCF_001879085.1 Nicotiana attenuata | reverse complement strand
GGTTCCAGAAATTAATTTACAATTTTTTCTAATTTTAAAAGGGGAAAAATGGCTATTCAAATGATAGCCCAATTTCATTTCAAGTGTAGCCTAAATTAAACCCCAAATCAGACCCAATTTCCCCTCGGCCCAATTTCATTTAAACCCGACCCCTAGCCCATTTAAACGACCCAACCCGGACTCCCACCTAACCCCTTTAATCCTACCCGTTGATCATTTAGATCAACGGCTCCTATACGCCTTTTCCGTTTTAATCCCAAACGACCCCTTGCCCTACTTCATTTCTCACCAACCGCCGCCTCTGAATCCCTCTTCTCTATCAACTCTCTCTGAAACCTAACACGAACCCTAGCCTCCGCCATCAAACTACACCCTAATTCACCCTAAACCCTGCCTAATCCATGGCCTCCCATGGCCATTGGAGATGTGTGGTGGCCTCCCATGACTCTTGGGTGTTTGTTTCTGTGGTTTTATGGCCAGCCCTCGAAGGAATCTGGTCCAGTCCTTGCTCGACTGCTGTTCATGGCTTTTCCGGTCATCCCTGACCTTTCTCCAGCCAGCCATGGCCGTTCGAGTCAGATCCTTGACTCTCCTGGTTAGATCGGTAACTTTCAAGGCCTTTCACACCTTTTCTAGGTTTTTCGAAACCCTAATCTTTAATATCCTTTGATTTTCTTTCACATCTACTTTAGATTTGTACTTGTTGTGAATGTCAAGTATTTTTCTCGAAATTTCTTCAACTTTTCTTTCAAAATAACTTTTCGTTAAGGTTTTCCTTTAAGTTTTTCAAAAGATCTCTTCTCCGATTTTTAATGTTGTTTGTGATTCTGCTATGTTTTGCTCATGTTGTTCTTCTATCTGAGTCAGCATGTTGAAAACCCTAATTCCTTTTTGGGTCTCATTCGTGTTCTGAAGCTGTTCGTTAGATGTGTACTTGTTTGATTAAGTGCTTTGTTTGACTTATTTGTTTTACCATCTTTTAAACTCGATTATTGTTGAAAACCCTAGGTCTTTGGGTCTGAAGCTGTTTGTTCGAATGTATACTTGACTCGACTGAAAGTTCTTGTTTCAGACTCTCTTTTCTTTATGTGACTTATCTGATTTTTTTTACTATCTTTCAACTCGACTATGGTTGAAACCGTGACTTCTGGAAAGGTTTCCTCACTTGTTACTGCAAGACCTTTACTTGTTTTGACTGTCTTCTTCACTTTGGCTATACGTGTGAGCCCTAACTATCTAACCTTGTTCACTACTGAATCCTATGCTTATTTCTGCTACTATTGTATGCTGTTTCTTTTGCCAATGTGCTTGGCCTCGCACGTCTGATGTTTTTGTTCACTCTGTTTATATACTGAAGTGCAGAAGCATATTCTTCCTTGATTGTCTTAATCTTGTGACTGATTTCAAAAACTTTTCCTTTTATGAACCCTAATTTCACTCGCCTATTTAAAATTAATTGATTCTTTTTCCTTTACTATGATATGTTACCTTGCTGATTTCTTTCCCAAAATAAGCATATTTTTGTACTTAGACTCGATTATTCACTGCATGCTTTTACTATCCTTTATATGGCAATAATCAGTCTGCTTCCAAATTGATTTTCTTTCCTTAATTAGACATTGCTACCCGTTAGATAGTGATTCCTTAATTAAAGGGGAATCACTTGGGTAATTGATTTTGACTTGTGATTGTTTCCATGTTTGTATCAAGACTTTACTTATTACCTCTCCTTCACTCGTTTTCAAAAAAAACTATAAATACACTGCACCCCTCTTCTTTCAAAGACAAGAACTATCTAAGTTCAGAACACACACTTCACTAAAACTCTCTCTTTTCTCTGTCACTATTTCTGCTACTACTTTGTCTAGCCGGCTGCAAGCCAAGGCTAGGCTGTGGACATTTGCTTACCTTTCTTTCTGCACTTTGCTTATTACTGGTATGTCCTAGTTAATTTTCAAGCATCAACAACAACATGTTTCTGTAGTTGTTTCAACTTCTTTCATGCTTGTCCACTTCTGCTTATGTTTCTGCAATCAAGTTACATTACTAGCATGTTGAAATGTGTTCTTCCCCTTTTCAAGTTAATGCTCTCCTATGTATATTAATCCCAAACCCCACATCCCCTCTTTATGTTTGTATTCTCTGGCTGGTTTATGAACAGTCCAGCATCCTCTATTGCTGTGCATGTCTAAACCTGACCCCTCCTAGGGTCATATGCTTCTTGCAATGTATTCCCAAAACCCATGACTCCTTTGTGCAAATGCTGACTCTGTATAGTTTAAATTTTACTACTACTGTTTTCAAATCATCCTTATCACTTACTATTTCCCAGCCCAGTTTTAAAATCTCTATGTTCTGCACTTTCACTATATTCCTAGGAACTAAGTTCTGCCCCTCTTGGGTGAGCCTTGCCTTGGGACCCTTGAGCTCCCTCTGAACTTGGACACATAAGAGCTGGCCCTTCCACACTGCACTCATCTCTATCTGGTTATGCAAGCCTGGGTGCAAGCACTGCCCGGGGTCCCTTGAGACCCTTAGGGAACTTTGACACACCCAGGTCTGAGAAAGGCTATGAAACAAGTGGCATTTGAGGTGGTTTGTTCCATAACTCAGAGAGGAAGTCAAAATCAGGCTTCCTATGGTTGTAACTTCCTTTTTTACATTTTTTTATGTAATTCAGCATTTGGTCTGTAATAATTTGTAAACGAATATTGGGGTTGGCTAGTGAAAAAGGATGGGGTAATCATGCATGTTTTAAGGGTAGATATCCTGCCTATAGGAATTTTTTATATGTAATTTCTGCATTGTTTCACTTTCACACTTATATATCCTGCCCATAGGATCTGTTTTAATAAAGTCCTGCATGTGTTAACTCTACACTTAGATAACATGCCTATAGGATCTATCTAATAAATTTCTGCATTGTTTCACTTCCAATTAGATATCCTGCCGATAGGATATAATGGCTATAACAAGACGTCATATTTACAAGGTTAAAGATAAGATTCAAAATTAGATGTCATGCCCATAAGGTTAATATCACTATTTTATAGAAATCATGCCTATAGGAACTTCGATGTGATCAAATAAATCCTGCCTACTCCACTTCATTAGATAACATGCCTATAGGACCAAATCAGCCATTAATATTAGATACCATGTCTGTAGGGATTAAAATCAGCAATAATAGAGATTATGTCCATAAAATCTGAAACCAATTTAGTTAAAAATCAGTTGCCTCATACTGTGTTAAATTACTTACTCCTTTCATTAATGCGGTCTAGAAAGCATGCCTATAGGATCTAATTTGCTCGTTTAAAACTGTTATTGCTTTGCCATTTTTGAATCAGTAATAAATATCATGCTTATAGGGTATCATCAATACACACCTAGGCAAGCCTTAGGTAATAACGATAAAATTGAATCCGCCTTTGTTTAATTAGAAACTGATACAACCAGCAGGCAAGCCTGATTCGGACTGAGTTATGTAATAAATTGGCCTGCTTCAACAACTAAAACTCCCCTGTCTTAGTACTTTGAAAATCAGACCTTAATTGTGTATGAGTCATGCTGTTTATATATGCATTATTTGCGGAGGTATACATGAGCCTTTTAACTGCTTGCATGTTTCCCTTCTAAGTGCAGTCCTATTTGTTTTTGTATGTCGCCTTAGCATTTTACCTTTAAACCTAAGAGTCAGCTTAGAACCTCCCTCTTATAGGAATACTAGTCCTAAACTCCTCCGGGACTGATAGGAATGGGACGGGTAACAGCATGCAATAGAGGTCGAGACCAATTCGCGCTTTAATACCTTAACGGGGTGGAAAGGGTAGATATGGATATGATGACCGGTGCGCTAATACCACGCGTAGCCCCTCTTTTGAGGAGTGATTACCGGGTATTGCATTGACGTGATCCATATTACAAATAAACCTAGGACCTCCTTTATATTCGTTAGCATGCTTAGTTATAACTCTTTCAAAACTTTGCTTTATTTCCAAACACTTGCGTATTTAAATCCCCTCTTATTTGAGCCTTGTTTGTTTACGTGTTAGTTGCGCAAATTCACAAAGAACTATCTGGCCGGGAACCACACTAGTGGATCCTGAGGGGTGCCTAACACCTTCCCCTTGGGATAATTTCAAGCCCTTACCCTATCTCTGGTTATAAAAAATATAGTTATAATTGAACCCCATAGGTGCCCTAACACACCTTAAAATCGTTAGGTGGCGACTCTTCAAAATTAAAAACCCCTTTCC
>NW_017694046.1:0-4260 GCF_001879085.1 Nicotiana attenuata | reverse complement strand
GGCAGCAAAATGTTGCAATTAATATAACTCTTATAAGTCTTGCAAGATGTCATATTGTGACGACCCGACCCGTCGTCTCATGAGAACCGCTCGTTTCCCCCATTTCCTGCTTCGTTATGCTTCATTATCAGTGTCTTGTGTGAACGAGTTGAATTGGGTTGATTTTTGGAAGGAAATGAGACAGTTAGTCTCTTTAAGGAAGGCTTGTTTTGGAAAAGTCAACCGGATGTTGACCTATGAGTTAGAGGGCTCGGATGTGGATTCCGACGATTCGGTTAGCTTCGGGGGATGATTTCTGACTTAGGAGTGTGATCGGAAGTGATTTTGGAGGTCTGGTGTAGAATTAGGCTTGAATTGGCGAAGTTAGTATTTTGGCGAATTCCGGTTGATAGGTGAGATTTTCATCCGAGGGTCGGAATGGAATTGCGAGAGTTGCTATAGCTTCGTTAGGTGATTTGGGATGTGTGTGCAAAATTTCAGGTTATTCGGAGGTGATTTGGTTGGGTTTTTGATCAAATGCGTGTTTCGGAAGTTTGAGAAGAACTTAGGCTTGAATCCGATGTAAATTTGGTGTTTTGATGTTAGTTTTGGTGTTTTGAGAGTGAAACTAAGTTTGAATGATCATATGTGACGTGTTAGTATGTTCGTATGCGGTCCCGAGGAGCTCGGGTGAGTTTCGGATAGGATTGGGCTGCGTTGTGCTCGTTTATCTTATGCTTCGACGTCGTTTCTTCAAGCATAAATGATATTATATTGAACAAATGAGCTCCAATTACTGTTTTGAATGAAGCATTGGATCCGTATCGTAATTACGGATCCGTAGCAAAAAGAATCGTCAAATTTGGACATCGTATGAGGATTTTATGGCCATTTTACCATGGTTGCCCAGATTTTTAGGTTAATGACGAAATTGCCCCTGACGGCGTATTAAAAACCTGCACTATTTGCAAATCTTAAAACCTACATATCTCCTTCATTATAGGTCAAATTGAGTGATTCAAAAGCCTAAATTCATTAGAATTTCACAAGGAATCCATTGGGAGCAGTAAAACGCGTGAACAGTATACCTACAATTAGCAGGTCGAGTTTTCTTTCAATTTTTGAACGGGAAGAAGCTTCTGAGGCGATTTTTAAGAGAGAAAATCAGTGGGTATCACAGAGGTAAGTGATTTGATTATTAAAACTCATTTATGGTGATTATAGACCATAATCCCAGCCTTTAATTCATGAAAAACAGTAGAAAAATAGGATTTTGGGGCCTGAGATTATGAGACCTTTAGGGGTCGATTTGAGGGGTCAAACGGACTCCGATTTTGGTGTTCTTTATATTTACGGAATCGGTGGAAGATGAAGAACACTTTTCTGTAAAAAATTTTGAGTTTTGAGAAGTGGGCCCGGGGCTCGGGTTTTGTCAATTTCGGGATTATTGATGTTTTTCGATTATTTTCGATTGGGTATTGATGCTATAGAATAATGTGACGTATTCGTTGTGGTTTTGGTCAGATTCGGCGCGCGAGGAGGTCGATTTGAGAGGCAAGGGCATAGCGAGCTAGGATTTTCGCCGGCTTGAGGTTAGTAATAGATGTAAATGCTGTGTTGAGGGTTTGAAACCCCGAATTTGCACATTGTAGTGCTATGTTGAGGTGACTTGCACGCCGGATTACGGGCGTGGGGTAGAGCACCGTCAGGGATCGTGACTTGGTCCGTCCCACTTATTAAAATTACTACCTAATTGATTGAAGCTTAGTGAGATCCTTATAAAAATGGATTAATTGTCATAATTTGGCCTCGTGCCAACTGATTGAATCCTTCAGGAATTGTTTTTACTGGTTTCATACCATATTTTCAGACAATGGAACTCAGTCCTAGTATTTAGTACTGTTTTGCAAACTTAGCCACTTTTACTCAAAACTTGGAACTTAAATATTATTTCTAATGAAGTTTGGGCTGAATATTTCTATATTAATGTGCCCGAGGGGCTTATATGATTCTAGACTGAGTATGGGATCGGGCTGCGCGCTGCAGCAGTATTATATTGATATTGATATGAGGCTTAGGGCCTAATGGATGCCACGAGATGGCTTGATATTACGCCTGGGCCGTAAGGGGCCCCTCCCGGAGTCTGCACACCCCCAGTGAGCGCCGTCGACGATAAATAAGTGGAGCGGGCTGCACGCCGCAGCGGGTACTAGAGAGTATCGTACTATTTGTTGCATGTCTTAATTGATTGTCATTCATTTACTTATCTGTTGTAGCATCATTGTTTTCATTGGGTTATTGAGTTGACATTATCTAGATTAAATTGCTATAATTATAGCTTACATTGTGCCTATCCAAGATTTCTTACTCTCAACTCTTATTTATGTTTATTACTCTCTGGGTTGGAAGTACTCACATTACTCCCAGCACCTTGTGTGCAGATCTATGTGCACCCACTAAGGCTGAGTGAGGATTTCTCTGTCGAGCATCATATCTGAGAACATCAAGGTAGGTGCATGACGTCCGCAGTCCTGATCTTCCCATCTGACCTATTTGCTTTATTTCCACATTTCTTTAGAGCAATATGTAGTAGGTTGACACCCGTGTATTAGAGGCTCAGACTTGTGACATCGGATTCTTCGGGCTGTGTAGTAGTATTTCTACTTGGGTTTTCCGCATGTTTTAATTATATTTTAGAGTTTCAGTATTATGACTTAGTAATTATTTGTGTTAATTGAATCATGAATTGTATAAAAAGGGTTAAGGTTGTTGAATTGGTCGGGCTTGCCTAGCAGTGGTGTTGGGCGCCATCACGACCGAGGTTGGGGTCGTGACAAGTTGGTATCAGAGCCTAGGTTACTTGGTCTCGCGAGTCATGAGCCGGTTTAGTAGAGTCTCGTGGATCGGTACGGAGACGTCTGTACTTATCCTCGAGAGGCTCCAGAACCTTTAGAAAAACTTCACATTCTTAAATTCTTATCGTGCGTCCTTGATTCAGCTTGAAAAGAAACTCTTGAAATTCCTTCCACGTGTTCGTACGCGTGCATGAGCGCTCAGTATCAGATGTGCCTTGATGGCTTCTGATTCCCCGATCGAGGGGCGAGATGTAATCTCTTTGAGTTTATGTTGGGCTAGTCTGGAGGACTTGAGGCCGGATCTTTTCCTATGGCTTGAGCACCGAGGTGCTGATTGTGTGAGCAAGTGTTTCGAACTTATATGTTCGGCAATGCCCCTATTAGTGGGAGTGACGGCTGGTTAGCTACGTGGTGAGTATGTTAGTGCTACAAGGTGCATCTATGTGACTTGGAGGTGATGAGGAAGGCCTACTGGATGATAGAAGAACTATTAGGTGTTTGAATTCCATTGCGATTTGAGGTATAGCCTGAGTTATGGTCGCGTGAAGAATCTTTTCATGTTTCGAGTTGAGAGTGAAGTAAAAATTTTATGTTGCGGTATGAGTTCAGACTCAGGAAGACTAAGCGACTGCGTACAGTTTAGGACGGTGGAAGGTATACAGAAATGGTAGTTGGAGGCAAAGCAGGTGGGTCATCTCCTGTGGAGTGTTCTAAAGTTGTGTGATCCTTATGTTATCTATTAGAAGATCCATTTACATGTGAAGAAAATGTGTTGACATCTAAATTGGATCGCCTAGAGAGTGGGCTTAACTGTTGTGTGAGTGAATGCGAGATTTGTAGAAGAGTTAAAAAAAAATTCTAGATGATTTGTGTTTCCACAAGCTTATAAAGGATTGAGTTTAATCCCACTATGGTATTAAGGCAGCAATGGAGTATGTGCGTTATGAGTTGTTGGGAGTGTTTTGATCTATGGCTTCGAGCCAAGTTGGGGAGTTTGCTATTGATTAGCTAATTGTACGGTTATGTGCTATGTTGGTTCCGCTTTGAGGCATGCTGGCGAATCAGTTCTGGTTGCGGAAATTGAGCCGAGGATGGCACGAGTGAAGCAAAATTTTGACAAAGGTTATATGGTGCCTCGTAGATGTGTGAGAATCACAGGATGTCTTAAGTTGTTGTTGGTAAAGAATGCTCGGTGCATGGAGCAGGAAGATGTTTGTTTGTATTGGGATGAGGTCATATCCTGCGGTGTCAGAGTGCTAATGAGGCACGGGTGGTTATGTTCGTTTGATCAGGTGAATTGCAATTTGAATAAGAAGTAAATGACTCTCGAGAATGGTTTTAATGTGTTCAAGATTCTACATGTAACAATCAGGTGTCTTAAGGTTGTGTATGTGGTTAGAGACTGTGTTTTCATTGGAAAAAGGTC
>NW_017694045.1:0-4260 GCF_001879085.1 Nicotiana attenuata | reverse complement strand
CCTCTTCACTTTGCTCATCATAACACTCATTTGAAAAACCACCACCATCATCATATTGATCACAATTTCCTTGAGGTTGTTGCCCTCTTTGCCTTCTTTTAAGCATATTCACTCCTTCCATGGCATTGACTTGGCGAGGATTTTGGACTTGTTGTAATTGCGCCTTAGCCAATTGATTCATAGTAGTAGTAAGCTCGGCAATAACTTGACCATGGTCATGCAACTCCTTGTGCAAATGGATCACCGTAGGGTCGCCTTGAGGAACATTGGCCCTGCTTTGCCAAGCCGAAGAAGTGTCGGCCATCTCGTCAAGAATATCACAAGCTTCATTGTAAGGAAGCTTCATAAAGTTGCCTCCGGCTAACTGGTTCACAATGCATTGATTAGTGGTGTTGATGCCCCGATAAAAGGTTTTTTGAATCATTGCCTCGGTCATATCGTTGTTTGGGCATTCTTTCACCATTGTTCTAAATCTCTACCATATTTCATGCAAGGGTTCCGTTGGCTCTTGCTTGAAGGCCAAAATTTCACCACGAAGCGCCGCCATGTGACTCGGCGAAAAGAACTTGGAAATAAACTTGTCCGCCAATTCATCCCACGTAGTGATAGAATGATTGGGTAGCCTTTTTAACCAATCCAACGCTTTACCCCGAAGAGAAATCGGGAAAAGCCTTAATCTCAACGCATCCTCGGACACGTTTGTTTGCTTGCTACCGCAGCATGTATCTACGAACCCCTTCAAGTGCTTGTAGGCAATTTGATCGGAGGCGCCCGTAAAATATCCTCGTTGCTCGAGCAAGGTCAACATGACATTTGTGATTTGAAAGTTCCCCGCCCGGATTCGGGGAGGAACGATGGCACTCGCATATCCTTGATTCGGTAGCACCTTTGGAACCACTCTTGGAGGTGGCGGAGGAGGGTCTGGAACGTTGTCATTAGCATTAGCCTGGCGACCTCGTCCACGTCCGGGAGGTACAAGAGGCACCTCATTGTCTCCAATTTCATCTACCTCCTCCCCCGCAAGCACGTTGCCAAGAGGGTCATTCGCGTTTAAAGCCATTTGGTACCTGTAGTAATCACACACACGAATTCGTAAATAAGAAGGAAAGAAGAACAACACACAACACTAACTAAATAGATAGCCAAAACCGTTAGCTCCCCGGCAACGGCGCCAAAAAGTTGATCGCTGCCAACTCCGCACTACTATAAAGTAGAAAGAGAGGGTCGCTATAGATTTTACCCGATATGAGGGTCGGGATCGAATTCCTCAGAGAGCTAGAAATTGGAGCTGGGTATCTGTCACGACCCAATTCCCATACCCGGTCGTGATGGCGCCTCTCGTGAAGACAAGGCCAGCCAACTAACCCAAATTCTTTCACTAACAATTATTAAACATAAATGAATAGAAGATACAAATTAATGGCATTAGAAACTGTTAATTACTACCCGACCGGGGTGTCACAAGTCACGAGCATCTAAGGAAACCATAACACAACTACAGGCCAATAACTATATATACAAGTAAAATTTTTGGAAAACAAAAGACAACATCCGGTGCCGCGAACGCTGGCGTCACCTTGCTCAGCTACAATAACAATACCTTCAATCCGCTAATAACCCGCTACCGGGTGAACGATACCTGCAACTGCACGCGAGGTGCAGGGAGTAAAGTGAGTACTTCCAACTCAGTGAGTAATAAACATATATAATGGCTGAAAGTAAGAAATTCTGAAAAATTACAATATAAAGCTATAATCAGCGATTCAGCACATTAAACGGTGGAACAACAACAATACCAGGACAAGTAAGACAAATAGGTATAAACGCATGAATGCAATGCAATGCACATGACCGCTGCGGCGCGCAGCCCAATCCATTTGGGTACCCACGCTCACTGTGGGGGTTCAGACTCCGGAGGGGCTCCTACAGCCCAAGCGCAATATCATCGTGACATCGCTACGGCGTGCAGCCCGATCCACACTCAATCCAGAATATGCATGTGAGTTATACAGCAAAGTCAGATTTTAATTCTCAGTTCCAATTATTAGGAAATTAGCGTTTAAGTCTTTAAAACCTTTGGAAGGTGACTAAGTATTTTGAAACAGTGTTTAAAACTCAGGACTGAAATCATATAGCATGCTGAATATCATGGAAGCAGTGATAATAATCCCCAAGGGATTCAAATAGTCGGCACACAACCCAAATATATAATAACAATCCAAGTAGGATGTTTACAAATCAATCTATAGTCCAAAGCACAGCTTGGAAACCGTTCGGGGCGGACTAAGCCACAATCCCCACTCACAATCGACCCCGCACTCGTCATGGAGTGCATGTCTCGCCTCAATATAGCGTCACAGTGTGATACACCGGGGTTTCAAACCCTCAGGTCATCATCTACATCTATTACTCACCTCTAGCCGGCCGAAGACTAGCTCGCAATGCCCTTTCCTCTCGAATCGACCTCCTCGCGCGTCGAATCTGGCCAAAACCACAACGAATACGTTACAATGTGCCAAAGAAACATAACCCAATCGAAAAGACTCGAAAAATATCGAAAATCGCGAAATTAGCAAAACCCGAGCCCCGGGCCCACTTCTCGAAATCCAGAAAACTTTACATCAAAACGATCCTTATCTCGCCACGAGTCTATACATATCAAACTCACAAGAATCGGAGTCCATTTGACCCCTCAAATCATCAATTTAAGCTCTCTTAAGTTTCAAGCCCTAACCTCCATTTTTAGCATTTAATCCCTTAAATTTCAGTGTTCAATCCATGATTTTACACTATATAAACATAATCCGAGTCCAATAGTTCATACCTGATGAAGCCCCTTCGAATTCTCTTCAAAATCGCCCAAGAAACCGCCTAAGCCGAAGTTCCAAAATATTTTTCTTCTCTTTCCAATTCGTGAACCACTGTTCACTTAACCCAGACTGTTTTTACGCTTCTGCGGTTAATATGCCGCACCTGCGGTCACCGCGAATGCGACCAAACGATCGCTTCTGCGATCTCACTTAAATTCCCCCGGACCGCTTATGCGGTCTAGAACCGCTTCTGCGGTCGCCGCATTTGCGGATCCACGTCCGCTTCTGCGGAAAACCCTGGTCCCTCAAGGACCGCTTCTGCGACCAATACGCCGCATCTGCGGAACCGCTTATGCGGCCCCTTTTCCGCAGATGCGGAAATGACAGAACCAGCAAACTTCAAACATGCAACAAACTCCGAATTCTCCGTTTAACCACCCGAATTCACCCTGAGGCCTCCGGGACCTCAACCAAAAGCACATACATGATCTATTACCTTATTCAAACTCGCTCGAACCATCAAAACACTATCGTTACCATCAAAATCCTCAATTATCCTCAAATCAAAGCCTAAGTTTCTTAAAAACTTCCGAATTGCACATTCGATCAAAAACCCGACCTAACCACCTCCGAATGGCCTGAAACTTTGCACACATATCCAAAATCACCTAACGGAGCTACTGCAACTCTCGGAACTCCATTCCGACCCTCGGATCAAAATCTCACCTATCAACCGGAATTCGCCAAAATTCAAACTTCGCCAATTCAGGCCTAATTCCACACCGGACCTCCAAATTCAATTCCGATTGCACTCCTAAGTCACAAATCATCCCCCGAAGCTAATTGAATCGTCGGAAACCCATTCCGAGCCCTCTAACTCACAAGTCAACATCCGGTTGACTATTCCAAACCAAACTCTCCTTAAGGAGACTAAGTGTCTCATTTCCTATCCAAACCAATTCAATTCAACTATAACTCACTCGTTTCTGATAATAAAACATGAAGAAGCAGTAAATGGGGGAAACGGGGCTGTAATACATGAGATGACGGTTCGGGTCGTCACATCCTCCCCAACTTAAACCAACGCTCGTCCTCGAGCGTACCCAGAGTTGTCCTAGAAGCTAACCAACAGCTGAATAACTTTACCAAGCATATACCCGGGGTGATCTCACGTCACCCTATCTCATATAGGTCCGACAACACAATATAGCCGAAATCTGACAGTCCATTTAAACCATAAACCATAGAACCACATTGCACTTTCCGAAATTATACACAATATCAGAACCTCACATCTATACCCAGAATAAACCCGAACCAGCTGTAATAACCCATACTTGCAACCTCAGGTGAAATCATATGATATACCACATAATCCAAACACTCGAAACGATAGCCTCTATTTACAGCAGTTGCCCATAATAACCAAATACCGATAGAAAACCTTTTA
>NW_017694044.1:0-4260 GCF_001879085.1 Nicotiana attenuata | reverse complement strand
TGTTTTAAACAGTAACGAGCAGCCTTTTTTCGAAGTGCATGCACTTGCTTCTTGTCATCAGGGACGGTACCGTACTGCAAAAAAGCAACAATTTCGTTTCTCCAATCCCAAGTTAAATTATTAAAATTTACCTCATTCTTATCAGGTTAGAGAACTGAATGAAATAAATGTATAACTGAAGCGTTTGCATCATTTGCCACATCAGCTGCGGATGCGAGATTAGCTAAGGCATCTGCTTCAACATTTTCATCCCTTGATATTTGTATGACCTTCCAAGTTCTGAATTGCTTTATCAGTTCCCGTACCTTTTCCAAGTACTGTTGCATCCTTGCTTCCCTAGCTGTGTAAGTCCCCAGCATTTGATTAACCACGAGTTGCGAATCACTTTTGATCACCACTTGATTTATACCAAGTTCTCGTGCTAATTCTAGACCTGCGATCACAGCTTCATACTCCGCTTCATTGTTAGTTATGGAATGAGCCTAATAGTTTCACCCGTAGGTGGTACTAAAACAATTCCTAATCCTGCACCTTTTACGTTAGATGAACCATCAGTAAATAAGGTCCATGTTCCTGGATTAGCCCCATTAAGTATTTGTACTTCTTTTTCTGCTTCTAACTGCATCCCTTGGCTAAAGTCAGCCACGAAATCAGTTAATATCTGGGATTTTATTGCTGTTCTAGGTAGGTACGTGATTTCATATTCACTTAGCTCTATGGTCCATTTAGCTAACCTCCCTGACAATTCATGTTTATGCAATATATTACGTAAGGGGTATGCAATCACTACAACAATGGGATGGCATTGAAAATATGGTCTTAACTTCCTAGATGCCATGATTAGAGCAAGTGCTAGTTTTTCCAATTGTGGATACCGTGTCTCTGCATCTAACAAAGATTTGCTAACATAATAGATAGGAGATTGTTTACCCTGCTCTTCTCGAACCAAAATTGCACTTACCGTCACTTCTGAAACAGCAAGATAGATGAAAAGTTTCTCCCCAGCCTTTGGTTTTGCTAGCAAAGGTGGATTTGACAAGTATGTTTTCAAATCCCTAAGTGCTTGTTGACACTCCTCATCCCATTCAAAATGATCCTGCTTCTTAAGGGCCGAGAAGAATTTGAAACATTTTTCCGATGATTTAGAAATGAATCTTCCCAAAGCTGCGATTCTTCCCGTCAGTCTTTGAACTTCTTTCTTGTTTGAAAGTATATCAGGGATTTCTTCAATGGCCTTAATCTGTGCAGGATTCACTTCAATACCACGGTTAGAAACAAGAAAACCTAAAAACTTACCTGATGCCACACCAAATGCACATTTTTCTAGATTCAACTTCATATTATATTTTTGTAAAATTTTAAACGTGTCAGACAGGTGCAATATATGATCTTCCGAATGTTGAGTCTTAACTAGCATATCATCTATATATACCTCCATGGTCTACCTAAATGTTCTTGAAATATTTGGGTAACTACCCTCTGATACGTTGCACCTGCATTCTTAAGACCAAAGGGCATTACCTTATAACAGTAAGTCCCCCTGTCTGTTATGAAAGAAGTTTTTTCTTCATCTCCTGGATCCATCTTGATTTGATTATAGCCTGAATATGCATCTAAAAAACTTAATAGCTCATGCCCTGCAGTAGCATCAATTAATTGATCTATGTGCGGTAAAGGAAAAGAATCTTTTGGACAGGCTTTATTAAGGTCTGTGTAATCTACACAGACTCGCCACTTACTGTTCTTCTTAGGAACCACAACAGTATTAGCTAACCAGTTAGGATATTTTACCTCACGAATTGAACCAATTTTTAGCAATTTTTGAACTTCTTCTTGAATCACCTTATTCTTGAAAGTTCCTTGCTTTCTTTTCTTTTGCTTGACTGGAGGATATGATGGATCTTCATTCAATTTATGGGTCATGACTTCCGGTGGTATCCCTGTCATGTCAGAATGGGACCAAGCAAAACAATCTGCATTAGCTTTTAAAAATTCAATCAATTTACGTTTTACCTCCGGGCTAAGATTAGCTCCTCTATACACTTTTCTCTCGGGCCAATGTATAAATAACACCACGGCCTCTAGCTCTTCTATCGTTGTTTTGATGTTCTCGTTCTCCTCCGGTTCTTGAATGGTATCAGGTCTCGAATCCACATCCGTTTGCCTTTGTTTAGGTGAGATTGACACCGTGTTACCCTCACCTAAATTCTGTAATTGCTATTTGTCTTCACCCTTAACAGTTGAATATGCAACGGAATTGATACTTCTAGATGTTTGTTGATCGCCTCTGATTTGACGTATTCTCCATGGAGATGGAAATTTAATAACTTGATGTAAGGTTGAAGGAATAACATCCATCTCATGAATCCATGGCCTCCCAAGAATCATGTTGTAAGCCATTTCCATATCTACGACTTGAAATTTGGTATCTTTAACGACGCCTTCTGCGAATGTAGTAAGTATTGCTTCCCCTTTTGTTACAACACTAGAGTTGTAAAATCCCGACAAAGTATGTGCTTTTGGAATCAATTTATCCTCCGCTTGCATCTCGCGCAATACTCGTATTAAAATAATATTTACAGAACTACCTGGATCAACTAAAACTCATTTCACGTTAGTGCCATGTACAAGTAAAGATATTATCAGTGCGTCGTTATGCGGAGTTAAGAGTCCCTCGGCATCTGCATCGTTGAATATAATATTCTCCTCTTCCAGTACATGTCGAGGCTGCTTCCCGTGGGTAATTGTTACTTTTGAAACCTTTTTATATGATACATTGTTGATCTCTTCACCCCCACTTATAACGTTGATAGTTCTCTTGGGTGAAGGTGGTTTTGGAGGCTCTTGCCTGTTCTTCATGTATGCTTGTTTACCTTTCTCACTGAATAACTCAGTGAGATACCCCTGTTTTAGCAGATGATCAACTTCACCTTGTAGAAACCTGCAATCTGCTGTTTTATGCCCATGATCGTTATGAAATTTGCACCAATGATCAGGGTTTCGTCTGTTTGGATTCGATCGCATTTCCTTTGGCCACCGTACCTTATCTCCCATGCTTCTTAAAACAGCTACGAGTTCAGAGGTGCTTACGTTGAAGACCGAACCTTGCCTTTAGACTTCCATCATCGTCTCGTGACCCGCGTGTGTTCCGATGATTCCCGAACCTTGATGAGGAGCCTGATTCCCTGTTTCTAGGTTTGTGATCGTACCTTTGATTATCTTGCCTTGACCGTGAGTCCTTTCCGGCAGGTCCCATGTAAGGCTCGTACCTGTTTTTACCGGATCTCTTTTCATTTTCAACACGCCTTGAGCTTACTTTTTCTTCTGTTTTATGTCGTAAAATAATGTCTTCTTCAATCCTCATCTTTGTACTGTATCTGTTGTAGACATCATTCCACGTTGTTGTTGGGAATGCTCGAAGGCTTTCCTTGAGTCGCCTCGTGGCTTCTAAACTCTTCTCATTCAAATTGCTGGTGAAGGCTATGGCTGCCCAATTGTCAGGTACTCGTGGCAATGTCATTCTTTCCCGTTGAAATCTATCCACGAATTCTCTGAGCAGCTCTGAATCTCCTTGCTTGATTTTGAAGATATCCTCCATTCTTTTTTCAACTTTTTGAGCTCCCGAGTATGCTTTGATAAATAAATCTGCAAGCTCAGCAAAAGAATTTATAGATTTCAGGTTAGAGAGAATACCATGTTAGTGCCCCTTTAGTGAGTGTTTCACCGAATTTTTTGACCAAGACTGAATCAATCTCCTGCTTAGTCAAATCATTGCCCTTGACTCCTATTGTAAATGCAGTAACATGATCTCGTGGGTCTGTTGTCCCATCATACTTTGGAATATCGGGCATCTTGAACTTCTTTGGAATTGGGAGAGGGACGGCACTTGGCTTCCATGGCTGTTGAGAATATTTATCTATATCTACTCCCTTGATCACGGGTGGTACTCCGGGTATTTGTTCTATGCAGTCGTTTTGCTCCCTAAGTTGTTTCTGCAATGTTAGCACTAGATTTTGCAAATCAGAATTAATTAGATTACCTGGGTCTCCCTCCTGTGTTTCACCGGGGGTTCCACCGCTGCCTGAATTAACCAGTCCAGAACGAGGGTTCTCCAAAGTATTGTTATTTGGAGTAGGTGTGGGTGGAGCAGCAGGTAATTGACTAACAAAAGCTTGTAAAGCTTTGTTGACCTGAGTAGCGATAAGTTTTTGTAAGGCATCAGCCATAGCTTCAGCATTTTCAAATTGACCTCGTTCTTCT
>NW_017694043.1:0-4261 GCF_001879085.1 Nicotiana attenuata | reverse complement strand
TCAGAAGTTCCTAGGGTGATTTTGAGTTTGAATTTGGTTCCTTCGAGCTTGGTTTGAGTGCTTACTCGTGTTGCTCACCTGAAACTAATTCCTGGGCTGCTTGGTACCATTTCCTGGGTTTGAAATTGATCTTAAACTGTTGCTGATTGCTGTTCGCTGCTACTGATTATCATTTGCTGCACCTCTGATTCTAATTTACCTTTTGTGTGGCCATATCCAGGTACATGATTTTGTAAACTCAATTGATTGTCATGGAATTTGAGGAATGAAATGAGAGAACAAGAGATGAAGCTCATGCACTATTTTCTGATTCGAAATTCTATCAGTTTTTACCTTCTGAATCTATTTGCCTGGATCTACTTTGATTTTTAACTATTGTGAGGGTCTGATGTAATTCATGTAATGCGTAGTATTTGTATCATGCTTGTTAGTTGATTATGTGATTTACTTAGATTATCCCAATATGTTTAAATGCAATTTGATGGAATCCTGGGTTTGAATTGGAGGCTGATTGTTTACTGAGCATGTTATGTATGCCCTATATGTTCAGTAGCATCATTTGAGGACTAGTAACTGCATCTTGTGTATCAACTAGCTTCATTTAGAGTCAGTAGTTGGAAAATCGTAAGGTCTAGGAGTTTAATGCTTATCTTTACAGAACCAACGTTGTAATGCAAAATCATCATTAATAATTGGAGACAAGTGCAAAATTGATTTACAAATTATTTAACATTTCCTGCGCATCAGCTCGTTGGATCAGGGTCATATGATTCTTTGATTCTATATTTCTCTATGTGTGTGAGATTTGAATTTAAAGGTCAGCATGCCTTTGATTTGAATAAATCGTTCATTTGTTTACAAAAATTGTTAGCAGATCCAAATTAAAATCAGTATAGGATTTGGGCTCATTTATGAGCCATAACATGGCACCCTTTTGTTTAAATGAGATCTGGGCCCAGTTATATAATAACAAGCCCAAGTATTACCAGCCTTTTGAGCCAATGCATTTTGGCTAAATTGTGGACCGTTAGGGACACCTCCAAATTGGGCTTGTGCTGAGGCCCAACGTTAGACAACTTCTCATAAAGCTGAATGAATTATCCTTGTTATTGGGCTAGTTTCGAAGCCCAATGTGCTGAAGGCCTTAATTAAGGCTATTGGTTTAAATTTGTAATAAGTTTGGGCTTTCAAGTTAGGTGGCGGGTTCAAATTAAGAGGTTATCCCTTTTGTTTGGATCCGGACCTGAGCTCGATGCCCGGAAATTTTTTTTAATATCAATTTTCTAGGACTCTTCCTTCATTTTAGAGGCAAAATATAGAACATTATAGAGTGCTTTAGGATTGGCCTTTAAATAAAAAGTGAGACGAGCCCTGCCGAACAAAATGCATAAATTACGGGGCCCTCATTAAACACTTTATCAAAAATATTTTAGAAATTTGGGACGTGCCATTTAGCGAATTTTCATGGCCTCCCGCAAAGTTAACAAGACGCTAGCCACTTTAGGCGCGCTTTTTAATAATTTTACCTTCTTAACTACGGGTGTGCATTTCATGCGACCCAAATCCTAATCCCAAAACGTTGAATAAGAGTTGTCAAGGATCTGGGTGCATTTCATGTTACGTGATCCAAAAACACGCTCTTAAACGACGTTCACTTTCATAAAAACTAATTAAAAGCGGTTAAACAATTCTAAAATTGCAATAGGATAACATGTATTAAAATCGGACTTTAGCCAAATATAGCAGTTGAGCGACCGTACTAGAACCACGGAACCCGGGGATGCCTAACACCTTCTCCCGGGTTAACAGAATTCCTTACCCGGATTTCTGGTTAGCGACTGTTAGACAGAGTCAAACCTTTTCCTCGATTCAGGATTCAAACCGGTGACTTAGGACACCATAAATCTCCCAAGTGGCGACTCTGAAATCTTAATAATAAATCCCGTTCCGATTGTCCTTTAAGTGGAAAAACTCCTTTACACCCTGCGGGTGTAGGAAAAAGGAGGTGTGACAGCTCTGGCGACTCCGCTGGGGACAAGAACCCAGAATTTCGGTTCAGGGTTCAAGAATTCGAGCTCAGTTAAATTGTTATATTTGGCTTTATCTGATTTTTCTACATGTTCCATGCTATGTGCTAAATGCTTTACCGCTTTGATATTTGTTGAATTGTATATAAACTGTCGCGAATCCCTTCCTCTTTCTGAGTCTTCTACATCATGGAGAAGGGTGCACTTCGTGTAGCTTCTCTTCTGTTTAGAGTCTTTCCCATTTAGAACGAGGTTTGGATAAGTTGCAAAGCCGGCGGAGCTTCTGTATCCCCGGTACGCTGCCTCCCCCTCGGCTCGAGTTGTCCGCTCGGGTAAGCCAGGTCTAGACCAATAAACCTAGGGTTAAACCTAGAAGAACAAAACCTCATGCCGGATCCCTAGTAGGACGCTTGTTTTCATCATGTGCATTTGACTTAGGGGACTCAACACAGGGGTTGGGTCCGTCTAGGACAGGTGACCTGAAATAATGGACCATCCTGATGCATCTTACGTGCTACTTGCGCATTTATTTGCTCGGCTTTGCATGTTGACCGGCTTGTCTAAATGAGTGAACTATGAAAATAAGCAGTGTTGGGACTAAGTGAGGGTAACCGCTAGTTTTGAACAACCAGTGTCCAAGTAGTGCCGAAATGCTGCCGGATTTTTGAGAAATTGAAAAAAAAAGAAAAGAGTAGTTTTCTTTAGTTTGTTTTGTTTACCAATGGAAAAGAAAAACCAAAAAGAATTTTATTTTCAAATTAGTTTGTTTATTTGCCACTGAACAAGTAAACATAAAAAATGAATTTTGCTTTCAGAAATAGTGTGTTTGCCAACAAAAACAAAAGAGTCCTATTTTCAAAAATAGTTAGGTTTATTTGCCCGAACTACGCTGGTTTGATTCTCACCGGATGTGAGATACGTAGGCAACCCTCATCGGGTCCAACCTCCCCTTTATAAAAATAGCCAAAAAATGACAAAAATTTTAAATTTCGTCTTGAATAAGTCGGGTGCCGCCATTCTTGTTTAAAATAAGCCGAATGTCCCAAAAAGGGCGCCGGAAGGCTGTTTTTGCAAGAACAGCCACCTTGAGTCAGTTTCAACGGTTAGCAGGCACAGCCTTAAAATCTTCTCCTCGAAGTGCTGAAAGGCCGTACTTGCAAAACCGGTCATTTGTTTTAAATTGGAAATTTGAACAAAAATAGTGTCATTTTTCATTGTTAGGTCAAATAAGTGATTAAATCACCTTAATAAATGTGCAGGATGAGCACGACTCAAAATGAACCTTTTTCAATCATGCATAAAATCCCTTTGGAGTTGCGTCTGTGGTGGAACGACTTAGGAGGAGAAGGGCAAGATGAGGTCAAAAAATATTTGAAAGGGCTTATCGATTTGTTAGAGATTGTGCCTCGGGGAGACATCATCAGAGCGTTGGTCACATGTTGGGACCCGGCACATAACGTCTTCCATTTCTCGGACTTTGAGTTAACTCCGACGCTAGAGGAAATAGCCGGCTACATCGGAAAAGATGAGGTTCCTTTAAGGCATAAGTACTTGGTGGCCCCGAGACCTGTAGCTGTGCACATATTTTTAGACTCGCAGAAAATAAGCAGGACGGTCCACAATGCAGATTTGGCAAATGGCTTTTGTACGCCACAATTCATATATCACAGATATGGCCATATAGGAGGTTTCAACAACCCGGAAAACAAGATATGTAGCAAAGGGAACCGCCAAAAATGGGAGAAGCATAGACGTTTTGCTTTTATGGTGGTCTTTTTGGGGCTCGTGGTATTTCCAAGGAAAGACGGAAACATTGACATAAAAATAGCCGGGGTCGTCATCACTCTACCCACTCAAGCCAAAAGCACTCTTGCGCCCATGATATTAGCCGAAATCTTCCGCGCTCTTACAGCCTGCAAAGCCGGGGGAGACTTCTTCGAGGGGTGCAATTTATTGTTGCAAATGTGGATCACCAAACACTTGTGCCATCATCCTCAGATCCTGAGTTATGGTTCTGCAAAGAAGACATGTATAGAGGAGTTTTACACAAGGATTAAGGGGATCGGCTTGCCCGAGGGATTCACGGGCTGGACTTCATACTTTCGTCCCTCACTGCTAGTCAAATAGAGTGGACATTTGGATGGTTGCCTGTCAATGAAATCATATATATGCCAGCAACGGGGCCGCACTTCCTTTTGATGGGTCTTAAGAGCATCCAACCCTATGCCCCATAT
>NW_017694042.1:0-4261 GCF_001879085.1 Nicotiana attenuata | reverse complement strand
CCACAAGGGTTTAAAGTGATTCCAAAGTGATTACACCATATTTCAACATCAAAACTTGGTTCTAGTGAAGAACAACAACTCTTTGAGGTTGTATTGTCATTGAGGATTGTTGTGGGCTGTATTTGGATGAAATTCCAAGTTGTTGCCGCTGTATATGGTGAGTATAACAGCCTACTAATTGTGCTTAAGCTTGCTTGTATGTTGGTTAAGTTGTTAGGGTGATAAACTACAAGATAGTACTTGGATTAGCTTAAGTCACTTCTATGGTGTTGTATTGCTATTGAGGGTTGTTGTGAGCTGAATATAACTTGAATTTCGACTTGAAGTTACTATAGGAGTTGTGTGTATTGTGTTCTTGCATGTGCTTAAGTTTATCTTGATGTTGATTAAGTTGAATGGATGGAGTAGACATGAACTAGTGAATAAAGCTACTAATTGAAGATAGTTGGAGTTGAGGATTGTTTTATTTGTTATAAATATATGGTATAAGGATGGAATCATTGATGAATGACTTCATTATCATGTTAATGATAGTTTTAAATTAATGTAAGAAGTCTATAAGGGGTGATATGGGTTATACGGATTCCAATCGGAGCTTGCCGCTCGTCGTGAAGTAGTTGTGACTTCTTGTTGTTATATGGTGTCTTGTTATTGATATTTATAGGTTGCTGGACTTCCCTGGCTGTTGTTGTTGGTATATGGTATTGGAGGAGGCCCTTGTTACAAGGGAGATGCTGCCCGAATTTACGTAGACGAGCTACTAGCTTAAGTTACAGACTTAGCCTTTGCTCAACACTGATTTTGAATCTCCTTATGCTATGATAGATCGAGTTGACTTGTTGGAAGAGTTTCTTAGAAGGTATTAAGGACTCAACATGTTTAAGGTATGTTAAGGCTCTTCCTTCATTCTTTTGGCATGAGTGAAACGAACATAAACGATACGCTATTTCATAATGAATCTACTCCTAGCAACTAAGGTTGTCCATGTTATTCTTTCCTTACAAAGTTATTCCAAGAAAGTATATATGATCCTTGAGTCTTAGTGAAGTTCATATTGATGGTATGATGTCCATAATGTTAATCGAAGGTACAATGACCTTATGTCACTCCAAAAGGTTTAGAACGTGACTCCGTGATTCCAGCATGCATTATATATGTATCTACTTTACTCTACCGAGCCGCGCTATAGTCGGCCGGGTATGGCACCTATTGTGCAACCACTGATCAGTTGGGTTTACCGAGCTCCACGTGGCCGGGTACGATTCTACCGAGCCTTATGATGGCCGGGTACGTTTTTACCGAGTCCTCTTTGAGGCCGGGTATGATATGATGATGATGATGCCCACAGAGGCGTATGTTTTAAAAGCTTATGTATATATATGTATTATGCATTTCATGTCAGTAGCCCCCAGAGGCACTCAGATGTTACAGGTTGTATCTCCTCTATCTCTCTTTACGTTACTGATCTTGTCTATACTTTCCTGCCTTACGTACTCGGTACTTTATTCGTACTGACGTCCCTTTTGCCTGGGGACGCTGCATTTCATGCCCGCAGGTCCCGATAGACAGGTTGACATTCCTCCTAGTAGGCTATGAGCTCAGCGAAGGTGTTGGTGTACTCCACTTGCTCCGGAGTTGCCTATTTGGTCAGTATGCTTTGGATATGTATTGATTGGTATAGCGGGGCCCTATCCCGACCTTTATGATTTTATGTACTCTTAGAGGCTTGTAGACAGATGTCAGGTGTATGGATACTTGTATGGCCTTGTCGGCCTATGTCTTGAGTTTACAAATGGTCATGTCGGCCTTATAGGCCCGTATGTCACATGTATAAGTTTGTATATCATGTTCGGTCATCATATGTTGAGTATTCCCTTATGTTTTATTCTTGTTATCTCATGACATGTTTTCTATCTCATTTACCCTTGATAGTATGATAAGAAAGATATGTTACGTTGGTACTCGGTTGAGTAAGGCACCGGGTGCCCGTCGCGGCCCTTCGGTTTGGGTCGTGACAAAAGTGGTATCAGAGCAGTTCTGTCCTAGGGAGTCTACAAGCCGTGTCTCGTAGAGTCTTGTTTATGGGTGTGTTGTGCACCACACTTATATGCAGGAGGCTACAGGGCATTTAGGACTGTCACTCTTTCTTCTTATTCTAGATCGTGTGGTAGAGCTCAGTTGTAAGAATTCAAACTCCTAAATTCGACTTTAGTCGTAATACAACGATACCTTCATCCACAAAGACAGTTGGTAAGAGATTGAATGTGGCTCTGGAAGAGCTGAGTTAGAGGAACTCAATTTTGTATCACGCTTATAATGAGTAAATGTAAGGTCTTCGGTAGATTATGTGTGTACTAAGATGTGTAAGCTTCTTGATAAGGAGCCCTAAAGCATGAATATCTATCCACCGATATGGTAAAAATCAATAAGAGAATCAGAGGGTAGATACAAATTTCAACAAGCAAAAGAAGCAAGGTGAAGAAGGGTACGAGGTATCCAGTTATTGAAGATTATCAGTTTTTCCAATTCAGGCAGAGAGACATAAGTATTATGAGTTACTTTCAACAATAACAGAGATCTATTCAATTGGCCACACCCATCTCAGTTGTGCCCTATGGGAGCTAACATATATTATTTAAGAGAAATATGGGATATCAGGATCCGATTGGAGTTAGAGTGACCCAAAATAGTGGATGGATTGTTAGCATTAGCTGACATTTCTGAAGGATATTGCAAATGTGGTAATAGTTCTCCTTGTGAGACAACTCGACGGTGTACTCTAGAATAGTACATTTAGATATGAAATACTAGAATGTCCAGAAAATTTAGATCGGCACAATCCTAGAAGAGATAAATATTTACCTTTGTATGGCTCCTGTCCCTAGTAAAGAGAGAATGTTAGGCGACCCGAAGAGCCAGTGGATGGAGTAAGGGGAGTTAAAAGCGAAAGAATATTTTATTGAAGTTTTCAGAATAAGGTGATAAACAGAAGTATTAGTAGGAGAATAAGAAGAGAGTAAATAAAGTATTATGAGTAAGATGTGATAAATGGGTGATAACGGTAAATCAAAATATGACACGATGATAGAGTCTATAGTCAAGTGAAGGAATAGACAAGAGGTGACAGGCCTTGAGACAATAAAAGAGTATAGGCAAAAGGCTATATCCTCATGCGAGAATTGAGTTGGTGACTCGAACATGATTACCAGAAGGAAAAAAAATTAGACCCCCGTAGTAATAGAAATTAGTATGGTCTAGTAAACAAGATAGAACCGAACATGAATTAGGGACCAGAGGATTTGATAATAGTCGACATCATGAGAATTTCAGAGATCGTGTTCCAACAGTAATAGAATAGACAACATACGAATAACCTTTGAAGGTCATTTCGGAAGACGCTTTCCTAAAGCAAGCACTCAGAACAGAGTTAATATTAAGGGACTAACTGTGCCAGTTACACTAGGTGTCACCTTAGTGCGTAAGAAATTAAGTTATCCCTTGAACAGAAGGTTACCATAAGACTATTAAGGTTCATTGATGATGTGAAAAGATGCCAACGATGAAGAGGTGAAACATCTATAGGTAGATCGTCGAAGTACTAAATCTTAGTACTCCCCTAAAGGGGGGAATATGGTGTGATATGGTATTAAGTCGGAATTAAGCGGTTCAGGTAACTATGGAATGGTAAAGGAAGAATGTGGTAAAAAGGAGAAAGGGATGATGTTGCATTTGTTCAGTTCCTACAGATATGTTGCGACTCCAGAACATTACACAAGCACGCCGTCGGAGAGAGGCAGTATGGGTTCCCACACCAGACGTTATTGATAAATAAGTGTGAATGAACACTTGATACATAAGGAGCCAGTACGAGTGGTAAGTTAAGATAAAGAAAATAACCCAAGAGAGATTATGCAGAATATATGTATATATGAGAATGGACCAACGAGTAATTAGTAGTTGATTCAGGAAGAGCCCGGTTATGGCTAGACAAGAAGTCACAGATAAATGAATAGATCATGCAAGATAAATGTAGTGAACCGCAGCATAGGGAATTCAGTCTCGTAGATACGAGATTGCAATCATCTGAAAATTTTCAGATAGGAGTTGAGACCGTTAAAGGTACCATTTAAGTTTTATGAAAATAAGAGAGAGTGCCAATAAGGAGACAATTAAAATTTGAGATTAAAAGTAACCCTACGAGCACAAGGGCATGAAGTTATGTAACTAAGGATTATTATAGGCAAGTAAGAACAACGAAAAT
>NW_017694041.1:0-4264 GCF_001879085.1 Nicotiana attenuata | reverse complement strand
ACAAGTTTTACGTTTTAATGGTGCCAATTACCACATTTGAGATTGAGCTGCATGAGAAACGAATTTTGATATTCGTAGTTGTTTTAGGCGCGTTGTTTTAATAATTCACCTTTCTAAACTCGAGTGCACATTTATGTGACCCAAATCCAAATCTCAACAAAGTCGAAATGTGTCAAAAATCGCGGGTGCATTTATGTGACGCGGTTCGAGACATGTTTTCACGACGTTGCAATTCTCATTAAAATAATGATGAAAGCGGTTTACGGTTAAAAAGCACATAAGCTAAAATATGTTTTGAAATCAGATAAATCCAAATATAACAGTTGAGCGACCGTGCTAGAACCACGGAATCCGGGAGTGCCTAATACCTTCTCCCGGGTTAACAGAATTCCTTACTCGGAGTTCTGGTTCGCGGACTGTTAACAGAGTCATAATTTCCTCGGATCGGGATTCAACCGGTGACTTGGGACACCATTAATCTCCCAAGTGGCGACTCTGAATATTGATAATAAGTCCCGTTCCGACCATCCTTTAATTGGAAAAACTCCTTTACACCCTCACAGGTGTAGAAAAAAGGAGGTGTGACAGCTCTGGCGACTCTGCTGGGGAGAAGAACCCAGAACTTTGGTTCAGGGTTCAGAATTCGAGCTTAGATATATTGTTGTATTTGGCTTTATCTGATTTTTCTACATGTTTCATGCTAAATGTGCAAAATGTTGCTTTTTACCGCTTTGATATTATCTGGATTGTATATAAACTGTGGCGAAACCCTTCTCTTCTCACCTCCGGGGATGTGCTCACTGGTGGAGACTCCCTATTCTGTTAGTGTCAATACCCTGAAATAAGAAAGAGGCCGGACAAGTTACTAAGCCGGATGGCCATTTTGGTTCCCGGTACGTAGCCCCCTCCTCGACTCGAGTTGTCCGCTCGGGTACACAGTCTAGGACACATACCCAGGTTTTGAACCTAGAAGAACTTGACTTCATGCTGGATCCCTAGTAGGAACGCTTATCTGCATCACGTGCATTTTGACTTAGGGGACTCAACACAGGGGTTGGGTCCGTCTAGGACAGGTGTACCCAGAATAATGGACCATCCTGATGCATCCTACTTGTGCATTTATCTGTTTTGGACTCGCATGCTGACCGGCTTTGAATATCTGGAAAGCTGAAAAACAAGAAGAGAAAAGAGGAAGTAGTAGTGTGGAGAGTTAATTACCTATATTAGAAAAACCAATGTCCAAGTAGTGCCGAAATGCTGCCGAATTTTTGAGAAAATGAAAAAAAAGAGGAAAAGTTCTTTTTAAGTTTGCCAATGGAAAAGAAAAACAAAAAGAGTGTTATTTTCAAATTAGTTTATTTTATTTACCACTGAATAGAAAATATAGAAAAAAAAATCTTGCTTTCAGAAATAGTGTATTTACCAACAAAAAAACAAAAAGAGTCTTGTTTTCAAAATAGTTAGATTTATTTGCCCGAACTACGCTGGTTTGATTCTCACCAGATGTGAGATACGTAGGCAACCCTCATCGGGTCCAACCTCCCCTTTTCAAAAATAGCCAAAAATGCCAAATTTTTTAATTTCGTCATGAATAAGTCGGGTGCCGCCATTCTTGTTTAAACTAAGCCAAATGTCCCCAAAAGGGCGCCGGAAGGCTGTTTTTGCAAGAACAGTCACCCTGAGTCAGTTCAACGGTTAACAGACACAGCCTTAAAATCTTCTCCCCGAAGTGCTGAAAGGCCGTAACTGCAAAACCGGCCGTTTGTTTTAAAATTGGAAATTTGAACAAAAATAGTGTCATTTTTTTTCTTTTCCTTTTAGGTCAAAATAAGTGATTAAATCACCTTAATAAATGTGCAGGATGAGCACGATTTAAAATAAGGGGAACTTGCATATAGGCCCGCGGCGAGACCGAATGATGTCCCGCGGGCGCCAGGAGCTTTAATGTATTCATGATTGTCTTCTGAGTCTGTATTTTCTTTTCTACTGGAGTCTGTAGAAGTCAGTCAGTTGATTAAGTCTGTATTTTCGTTTAAAGAAAAATAGGGAGGATGGAGTCTGTAGTTCTTTTCTGCATTAGAGTCTGTTAGTTGTTTAATCTGTCAGTTTTGAGTCTTTGTAATAGACGTATTTTCTATCAATAACATTGAAAATCCCAAAAAATATTTTGCTTCTACTTTACATTTATTCTGCAAGAACTACGCTCGGTCTGATTCACGCGGGGTCGTGATACGTAGGCAATCTCCATAGGATTCGACCATAACCAAAAGAAAAAGAAAAAAAAACGAGAAAAGAGAGGAAAACCCACAAAAGGCAAAAAGAAAAAAAGAGCGGAAAAACAAAACTCAAGAAAGGAAGGAAATAGGAACGAGAGAGGACAAAGGCAAGAGTAAAGAAAAAAAGAAGGAAAAAGAAGAAAAACAAAGGAAGAAAAGTTTGCAATTGGAAGTAAGGAAAAGGCTGGGATGACGCATGCAATCCAAGGAACTGTCAATTGCCTAGGTGCATTCATTCTCCAAATGTGCGAGTACCAATGTGTTAAATGCCCTAACGCTAACGTGATGGTTTCATTTTGCCATATCATTTCAGACAGGTGGTTGGTTTGTGGTTTTTAGAAGTAACTTTTCCCTGCAACACAGAGGCAAAAGGCAATGGCAGAGAACAACAGAACTGAGTTAATTGATACCGATGTTCGACAACAGTTGGTGGAACGGGATAATGGGTTGGTTGAAGAGGTGCGGATGCTGAGACAACACATGACAAACATGTATCAAGCCTGGATGACTGGAAAGGCGCCACCCCCGCCACCACCAATTTTCCCGGACGCTACCCAAACTCCCAACACAATGCCAGATGATCCTCCATATTCTCCAGATACACCCGCTTATCACGCTCGCCCCAACTACCCTAGTAGCTCCATCGCTCATCCTTCAATCACTTCTCCCCAATATTGCCCTCCTGTCATATCCGTTACCCCAGACAATGAACATCCACCCAACGCACGTAATGCCCGATTTCACCCTTCAGAGGTTTCCCACAAGGTCCTTGATTCATACAAGAAGAGCTCCCAGGATGAGCAGATTCATGGTAGAAATGAAAGGGTTAGGGGAAGAACAGGGCGAGAAGAGGTACCCAGGAAATTGACAAGCACAGAGCTGTCCTTAAGGGACAAGCGAAGAGTGGAAGGCCAGGGTAGCATGACTTGCAAAGGACCGATTATGCCACATGACACCCGCCTGCCCGCAGGATTCAAAGTACCAAACTTTAACGTGTACGATGGGCGTGGAGATCTGGTAGCCCACCTGAGGATCTATTGCAACGAAATGAGGATTGTTGGAGAGAAAGATGACGTGATGATGGCATATTTCAGTAAAAGCCTAACTGGGGCAGCTTTGGATTGGCATGGTCGTCAAAATATCGATGGGTGGCTTACATTGGGTGACATGGCTCAAGACTTTGTCCGATACTTTCAACGCAAATCAAGTGTTACCCCAGACCGCACCTTGCTATCTAAGATGGAAAAGAGGCCGGAGGAAAGCTTTAATGAGTTTGGGCTCAGATGGAGGGAGCAGGTTGCTTGAGTCAGTCCCCCGATCAGCGAAGAAGAAATGGTTAAGCTTTTTCGTAACAGGCCCAGGGACCCACTTACTACAGTCATTTGATCCCGGCCTTGGGTAAGCCTTTCAATGATGTGTTAAAAATGGGGGAGCTAGTGGAAGAAGGAATCAAGTCAGGCAAAATCGTGAGTCGTTCGGAAGCCAGTCAGAACGTACCAGTAAGCTTGGTTGGAAGAAAGAGGAACAGAAAGGACGATCCAATAGGTTTTCCTGATCAACACTTCCGGCCTCGACATCGTCCCTGTGGTTATCCTTGTGCATTAGATGACCGCCACTTCTCTCCACAGAAATCCCAAAGTCGCACATCACACTCTCAGTACCCAGCTCCTCAAAATGCCCATCTATCCCCGCAAGCTTACCAAAAACACCCCGGATCAGGTTTCCGGCCCAATCCGGCATTTAAGAATGAGAGGTCACGAAAGAAGAAAGACTTCACTCCGTTGGGAGAATCATACGCCAGTCTGTTTCAGCGGTTAAGGACACTGGATATGTTGAAGCCGATTCAGATAAAATAGCCGAACCCTCCTCCAAAGAAGTTTGATCATCCTCAACAGTGCGCATATTGCTCAGGTGCCCTGGGGCACGTCAATAGAGAAATGTTGGAATCTGAAGAATGCAATTCAAAAAGCTTATTGTATGCAGGTGAC
>NW_017694040.1:0-4264 GCF_001879085.1 Nicotiana attenuata | reverse complement strand
CAAAGCATACTGACCAAATAGGCAACTCCGGAGCAAGTGGAGTACACCAACACCTTCGCTGAGCTGATAGCCTATTAGGAGGAATGTCAACCTGTCTATCGGGACCTGCGGGCATGAAACGCAGCGTCCCCAGGCAAAAGGGACGTCAGTACGAATAAAGTACCGAGTATGTAAGGCAGGAAAGCATAAATAAGAACAGTAATGTAAAGAGAGATAGAGGAGATACAACCTGTAACATCTGAGTGCCTCTGGGGGCTACTGACATGAAATGCATAATACATATATATACATAAACTTTTAAAAACATACGCCTCTGTGGGCATCATCATCATCATATCATACCCGGCCTCAAAGAGGACTCGGTAAAAACGTACCCGGCCATGTGGAGCTCGGTAAACCCAACTGATCAGTGGTTGCACAATAGGTGCCATACCCGGCCGACTATAGCGCGGCTCGGTAGAGTAAAATAGATACATATATAATGCATGCTGGACTCATGGAGTCACGTTCTAAACCTTTTGGAGTAACATAAGGTCATTGCACCATCGATTAACGTTATGGACATCATACCATCAATATGAACTTCACTAGGACTCAAGGATCATACATACTTTCTTGGAATAACTTTGTAAGGAAAGAACAACATGGACAACCTTAGTTGCTAGGAGTAGATTCATTATGAAATAGCGTATCGTTTATGTTCGTTTCACTTTAGATCATGCCAAAAGAATGAAGGAAGTGCCTTAACATACCTTAAACATGTTGAGTCCTTAATACCTTCTAAGCAACTCTTCAAACAAGTCAACTCGATCTATCATAGCATAAGGAGATTCAAAATCAGTGTTGAGCAAAGGCTAAGTCTGTAACTTAAGCTAGTAGCTCGTCTACGTAAATTCGGGCAGCATCTCCATTGTAGCAAGGGCCTCCTCCAATACCATATACCAACAACAACAGCCAGGGAAGTCCAGCAACCTATAAATATCAATAACAAGACACCATATAACAACAAGTCACAACTACTTCACGACGAGCGGCAAGCTCCGATTGGAATCCGTATAACCCATATCACCCCTTATAACTTCTTACATTACTTTAACAGTATCATTAACATGATAATGAAGTCATTCATCAATGATTCCATCCTTATACCATATATTTATAACAAAGGAAACAATCCTCAACTCCAACTATCTTCAATTAGTAGCTTTATTCACTAGTTGACGTCTACTCCATCCATTTAACTTAATCAACATCAAGATAACCTTAAGCACATGCAAGAACAAAATACACACAACTCCTATAGTAACTTCAAGTCGAAATCCAAGTTATATTCAGCTCACAACAACCCTCAATAGCAATACAACACCATAGAAGTAACTTAAGCTAATCCAAGTACTATCTTGTAGTTTATCATCCTAACAACTTAACCAACATACAAGCAAGCTTAATCACAATTAGTAGGCTGTTATACTCACCTTAGACAGCAGCAACAACTTGGAATTTCATCCAAATACAGCCCACAACAATCCTCAATGACAACACAACCTCAAAGAGGTGTTGTTCTTCACTAGAGCTAAGTTTTGATGTTGAGATATGGTGTAATCACATTGGAATCACTTCAAACACTTGTGGAATCTGTTTAGAAGGGTTAGGAGAAGTTTGGAGACGAAGTTGAGTTGAAAATAAGTGAAAAATAGGCGTCCAAATCGTTTATAAATTGAAGTAGGTCAACCACCGCCTTAGTGGGTCCCATTGAGAGCTGCTTGCGCGGTCTCGTGAAAACACGAATATCTCTCTACTTCGATGTCGTATTGACGAACGGTTTAATGCGTTGGAAATTAGACTCGTAGATCTTCAGTTTGATATGTAAATCATCCATTGATTCCCATTATATTGGGAGAAAAGTGCATCTACATTTGACCTAAATTTCAGCACATTATGAATGCAACTTGTGATGACCTTTGCTAACTTTTGTTCCATAACTCGTTTGACTTAAAAACATAACACACGACTATCATACAACTACAATAACTCATAAATTAACCTCCTGATCATGTTAATCACCCTAGTCTCACCCCAAAATAATATGTTATAACATTCCAAACTTGTCGTTTTTTGACGAAACTTATTTCTTCAATTCGTTTAGCGACTAAGCTTTCCAACCCTTATGGTACTTGTTATTCATGATCTTAAATATTTGTAACCTCCTAGGTAACATGATTAACTTACTTTATTTGCTTCCAAATATAATCTCATTTTCGAGCTTACATCAATGACTTACGACGTACTCTCACGTATGAAAACTTGGGGTGTAACAAAATCGCCCAAATCCGAGCTCCCCAACTCAAAATATGACCGAATTAACAAACCCTAGTTTTGTATATTTTTCTACCAGCTATTCTGCCTCGTTTCTCGAGCCAAACGATCCCGAAACTCGTATTTTATACCTCCAATGGATTCCTTGTGAAATTCTAGTCAAGTTAGGCTTTTGAATCACTCAATTTGACCTTATAACGAAGGAGATATGTAGGTTTTAATATTTGCAAATAGTGCAGATTTTTGAATACGCTGCTAGTGGCGAATTCGTAGTTACTCTGAAAAA
Organism: Nicotiana attenuata; assembly: GCF_001879085.1. Classification (NCBI taxonomy): domain Eukaryota; kingdom Viridiplantae; phylum Streptophyta; class Magnoliopsida; order Solanales; family Solanaceae; genus Nicotiana; species Nicotiana attenuata. The sequence goes on along the minus strand of NW_017694040.1, from coordinate 1,662 downwards.
TCTGGCAACCTAATTTTTAGTAAAATAACCATAAAATCCTCATACGATGTCCAAATTCGATGATTCTTTTTGCTACAGGTCCGTAATTACAATACGGATCTAATGCTTCAATCAAAAAAAGAAATCGGAGCTCATTTGTTCAATATGATATCATTTATGCTTGAAGAAATGGCGTCGAAACATAAGAAAAATGAGCGCAACACAACCCAAACCTATTCAAAAGTCATCCTAGGCCCTCGGGACCTCAACCAACAATTCCAACAAGTCATATATCACTACCCAAACTTAGTCAAACCTCCGAAACACCCAAAACCACACCAAAATACCAAATCAACCTCGAATTCGAGCCTAAGAACTTCTAAACTTCCAACTTTTGCCAATTCAAGCCTAATTCTACCACGGACCTCCAAATTATATTCCGAACACACTCTAAGTCTAAAATCACCCGACGAAGCTAATCGAATCATAAATATTCAAATCCGAATTCTTTTACTCATAAGTCAACTTCCGGTTGACTTTTCTAACTTAGCTTTCTAATTAAGAGACTAAGTGTTCATTTCACTCCAAAACTACTCTGAACCCAAACCCACCAACTCGATATAACTCAACACAGCTGAACAACATATAAATAAGCATAGATGGGGGAATTGTGGCTATAACTCTCAGAACGAACGATCGGGTCGTTACATTTCCCCTTTCAGAATTCCACTTCTACACTTACAGTGTCTCTTAGTTCCTAAGTTCTGCCCCCCTCTTGTGAGCCTTTCCTTGGGACCTTGAGTTCCCTCTGAACTTGGACACTTGAGGGCTGGCCTTTCCACACTGCACTATGTCTTAATCTGGTAATGTATTTGGGGTGCAAGCATTGCCCAGAGTTCACGTGGGGCTCTTAGGGAACTCTGACACACCCCAAATGAGAGAAAGTCTTTGAAATGTGACCTCTTGGAGTTGGTTTACTTCATACCTCAGACAGGAAGTCTGTATCAGGCTCTCCTTGGTTGTACTTTTAATTTCTGATGTATATTCTTTACTTTACTTCTTTGGGCTGTAATAACTTTGTAATAAAACTCTTGGGGATGGCTAATGAAAAGGGAAGGGTAACCATGCATGCAAAATGGGGTAGATAACCTGCCTATAGGAGTTTCTGATTTCTGCACTCTCATATATAGGTACCATATCTATAGGATTTCTGCATTCCCACATGTAGATAATATGCCTATAGGAATTTCTAATTTCAGCATCCTCATATGTAGATAACATGTCTATAGGATTTCTGCATTCTCATATATAGATACCATGTCTATAGGATGCACATGCGTGTAGAAAATATGCCTATAAGTCCTTTCTAATTCTTGCATATCCACTTCTCACTAGGCAAACATGTTTATAGGTCTTAATAACCAAATGCAATCAGATGTCATGTTCATATAAAATCCAGCATTTAGATGTCATGCCTATAGGGTTTCTGCATTTTTACTATGTCTGTAAATGTGTTCAAAAGTCGACAAATGCATAGAAAGCATGCCTATAGGAGTTAATCAAATCTGAATCACCTCAAGTCTAAAACCAGTAATAATGCCTTACCAGTTGCAGAACTTATGATCTTTTGCTAAAACTCCTTTCTTTAATAACTGACAGCTTTCTAAATCAGTACGTATTCAG